>NC_056728.1:1608471110-1608744207 GCF_019279795.1 Protopterus annectens
CAAAAAATCTGACATTTGTATTGTTTAAAATGCAGTTATACCAGAGGACTTGGAAGATGGATGCACACTGATCAACAGATTTATTTCAGATCTCCCAGTACAAAAAAAGAAACAGAGACAAGATAAGGAAACTACACTCCTTCGCTCCTCAAAAACATCCAGTAAAGAGACTGGTAACACTGGAATAACAGACTTTATTAATGAACTTAAGCTTCTTTGTGAGCTTTTCGTCAGTTTAAAATTCACCAACTTCCTCAGAAACACTGAAAGCATAAAAACGGAAACGTCGTCACTTAAAACACCACTCATTTAAATACCCTTTCATAATGATTAAAGCAATAAAACAAATTAACAATGTATAAAAACGCTAGAAATATTTAGAAAAAAGAATGAAAAACATGGAACATGATTCCCTCGTACTAAATACAGTATATCTTACTTCTGCTTGAAATAAAAATATATAATTAAAAATCATTATAAAAATCGCAACACTTGAGTCCATGATATCCCACTAGTTAAATCTAATAGTATTCTATTGAACAATAAATATATAATCCCTAGTACTGATGAAATTGAAATAAAGTGAAAACAACAATAAAATGAAATAGAAAAAATAATGCTACGCCCTATCTCATGAGGCTCTTTAATCTCAATATGCAAGAAATAGACAACCTATCATTGATACCCGGGTGGTGGCAGGCATCCAATCTTAGTTGCCATAGCAGCTCTCTTCACTCTAAAATGAGAGAATCAACAGCACTCCTGCCATCCGATCTAACATGATCAATGATAGTAAATGAGAAAAGGTGGGAAGGAGTTTCCTTTACGTGTTTTGCCAATGCATTTTCTACCTTACCTTTTCTAATTGCATATGTATGTTCGTAGATACGCTCATTTAGTTTTCTATCAGTCTTGCCAATGTAGAAAACTGGGCAATGAGAACACTGGGCTAAATAAACAACTCCTGAACTGGTACAGTTGAATCTACCTTGAATAGTATATCTAAATTCTCTGATGACAAAAGATGAGCCCACCATAATAAACTTACAATACCGGCACATGTTACATTTATACATGCCAGATCTTGCCAACATAGGCTCATACTGGGACTCTAAAATATTTTTTAGGTTTTTACCCCTCCTGAATGTTATTTTGGGGAATTCCCTTGCATTTGCTCTACGCAGCCCATCTTGCATGAGATAACTCCAATTCTTATACATAATAGAAATAATATCCTTTACATCCACATTATATGTGAGAATAAGACTAAAGGGGTGGATTGTCTTGCTAGCTTTAACTGCTGGACTTGTATTCTCACTGGTATTGGAAGAATTTAATATGGGAACATAAAAACCTGACACCCGCTTATTATGAACTTCACAAACCAAGTCCAAAATTAGATCAGCCGGGTACCCTCTCTTAAGAAAAGACTCACTATCTTGAGTCACCATTCTCGCAGCCCTCACCAGTTGCCCCTTAATGACCAATTTCTTTTGAGAAAAAGGGTGACAACTGCTAAATTGGAGGTAGCTGTTTGAGAATGTTTCTTTGCGGTGTATTCTAGCTATGTAACGATTAGTTTCTCTCTCTTTAGAAAGATCAATATCCAAATAAAAAATTCTGTCACTTTCCACGTTGAAAGTGAATTTTAAGAAATCAGTAGAAGAGTTGAAGTGATTTAAAAGTAGATCCACTGTAGTTATTTCTCCTTTTAGGATGATAAAAATATCATCCAAAAAGTATGTATATAACAATACCTTTTCCTGAAACAGAGGATATGTAAATACATATTCCCTTTCCCAAAATGCCATCACCAAGTTCGCTACACTAGCACCGCATGGAGAGCCCATAGGTACCCCGATTTTCTGTAAATAGTATTTGTTGTTAAAGGATATGTAATTGTTGGATAAAATTATATCCAGCAATTCGCTGACCAATTGTATTTCCTCCCTGGGTGCTCCTTTAACATTCATCAAAATCGGAATCCAATTCAGTGCCACTGTATGAGGGATAGAAGAATATAAATCCCTCACATCTATAGTTAAAAAATAACTATCAGCTCTATAAAGGGTTTGATTTACTCTTGACAAAAATGACCAAGAGTATTTCTTCAAAATAGAATCAAACACCTTAGCTCCTCCATTCTCCTGATATAATCACATTGGTTCATCACTACCAAGCCTCCCCACTTATCAGGTGCCATGGTGATGGCATTTTGGGAGAGAGAATATGTATTTACATATCCTCTGTTTCAGGAAAAGGTATTGTTATATACACGCTTTTTGGATGATATGATCATCATCCTAAAAGGAGAAATAACTACAGTGGATCTACTTTTAAATCACTTCAACTCTTCTACTGATTTCTTAAAATTCACTTTCAACGTGGAAAGTGACAGAATTTCTTATTTGGATGTTGATCTTTCTAAAGAGAGGGAAACTAATCGTTACATAGCTAGAATACACCGCAAAGAAACATTCTCTAACAGCTACCTCCAATTTAGCAGTTGTCACCCTTTTTCTCAAATGAAATTGATCATTAAGGGGCAACTGGTGAGGGCTGCGAGAATGGTGACATGAGATAGTGATTTTGTTAATGAATGTAAATTCATGGAGAGTCTTTTCTTAAGGAGAGGGTACCCGGCTGATCTAATTTTGGACTTGGTTTGTGAAGTCCATAATAAGCGGGTGTCAGGTTTTTATGTTCCCATATTAAATTCTTCCAATACCAGTGAGAATACAAGTCCAGCAGTTAAAGCTAGCAAGATAATCCACCCCTTTAGTCTTATTCTCACATATAATGTGGATGTAAAGGATATTATTTCTATTATGTATAAGAATTGGAGTTATCTCATGCAAGGTGGGCTGTGTAGAGCAAATGCAAGGGAATTCCCCAAAACATTCAGGAGGGGTAAAAACCTATAAAATATTTTAGGTCCTCCCCAATAAGACTGTCTACCCAGAGTTGACCTTTTTTGGAAACCTGTACACCTGGGTTCCTGTCCTTCCCTAGCTAAAGAGGCCCTGTGGACATCATATTAAGCAACATAATCCTGAATAGGATTTTACGTCCTCCCCAATAAGACTGTCTACCCAGAGTTGACCTTTTTTGGAAACCTGTACACATGGGTTCCTGTCCTTCCCTAGCTAAAGAGGCCCTGTGGACATCATATTAAGCAACATAATCCTGAATAGGATTTTACGTCCTCCCCAATAAGACTGTCTACCCAGAGTTGACCTTTTTTGGAAACCTGTACACCTGGGTTCCTGTCCTTCCCTAGCTAAAGAGGCCCTGTGGACATCATATTAAGCAACATAATCCTGAACAGGATTTTACGTCCTCCCCAATAAGACTGTCTACCCAGAGTTGACCTTTTTTGGAAACCTGTACACCTGGGTTCCTGTCCTTCCCTAGCTAAAGAGGCCCTGTGGACATCATATTAAGCAACATAATCCTGAATAGGATTTTACGTCCTCCCCAATAAGACTGTCTACCCAGAGTTGACCTTTTTTGGAAACCTGTACACCTGGGTTCCTGTCCTTCCCTAGCTAAAGAGGCCCTGTGGACATCATATTAAGCAACATAATCCTGAACAGGATTTTACGTCCTGGCCCATAAGACTGTCTCCCCAGAGTTCACCTTGCTTGGAAACCTGTACACCTGGGTTCCTGTCCTTCCCTAGCTAAAGAGGCCCTGTGGACATCAAATTAAGCAACATAATCCTGAATAGGATTTTACGTCCTCCCCAATAAGACTGTCTACCCAGAGTTGACCTTTTTTGGAAAGTATGTCCTATTCTTGTACTGTTTAATTTTACTCTCCAGGCTATTTTTGCTCCCCTCCCAAGTTAACCAGCAGCCCCCCCCCTCTAGTTGTACTTTAGATCCTTTCTCTTTCCCTTCTCTCCTCGGCTTTGTCCTTGGGGAAGCTCTCCCACTACCCAGACTTTTTCTCTTGGTGAACTCCCTGCTTGCTCTGTCTCACATCTTTCCAGACCTTGCCACCAGGTGGCGCCCTTTCTACTAAGAATCATACTACTTTTTTCTTTTTCTTCCCCATATTTTTCGGAGTATTCCACTACAAATCGCACTGTTTTTTTTTTTCTCTCCCATTTTTATTTCCACATTAGACCTCTGCCTTTTGCTATCCCTTACGTCTAACCCCTCTACCTTACCTACTACTATCACCTACCCCCCCACCCACCACATATCCCCACTAATTTTTTACTCTATAGCTCACTCCTACCTTTACACCTGCTTCTCTCTTCTTCCCTGATTGTTTTCTGCCATTGATCGCCTCACTGGCCTTTCCTGGATATTTTTATTCACCTTTCCTACTCTAGATCCCCTTCTCCCTATTGTACCTACGTTACTCTGTGACTTCTCTTTTACTTGCCTTTTCCCTACCCTTCATCTACTGCACTCACCTCCTTCTAACTATCATCTCCCTCTCTGTTTTCTACTCTCGATCATTTATCTGCCTATAACATTTACTCTACCACATTACCCTCCGTCTCTCCCATCCTCACAAATAACTTCCTGACCCACGTACTTGCTATCGCTTTTTTGCTTTGTATTCCTACTATCCCTGCCCACCCCTCCCCCTCCCCAGCTTCATTTCCGTTTGTATCCTACAAATACACCCTTCCCCTAGCCGATTCATCCCTATAGACTGTCCCTTTGTGGGCTGCTGTGTCTCCTCGGGCTGGGAGTAAATATTCCTCATGTGAGTACTCTCTTATGGCATATATGCATTGTTTAAGTGTTTCTTTTTAATTATTCACATTTTTTTCTCCTTTGTATCCATGTTATATTCTTTTTATTAGCTTTACTGCTGGCTTTTTTGTCAGACTGGCTCTGTATGCCTTTAAACGGTTATGTATGCTATACTATGCCGCTGGGAACCACGTGGAACGCCTTTTAACTAGGAACTAACTGAGGCAGTTCTAACTCTTTACCACTGTTTATGGCTCTGCACTAACCATCCCGGTTGGTCGTTTGAGGAGCTAATCTGTTTTTTTTATTCATTTACTACCGGTTGTGCCTGTGCTTGTGTCCCATCATTAAAATAAGACTAGCAGCCACAGCGGTAGCGTTTATCTCACCGCTCGCTTTAAGCTTTGACTGTTATTGTTTTAAGATGCTTGAAGAGCCTATTAACTATACAGACTTATTAGCGGTTACGCTTGGCATGCTTTTTTACTTTTATTTGGCTAACAACCCAGAGGTAGTGCTTATCATTCAGCCTGTCGTAGCATGAACTTGTATCCTAAGCTTCTTGGACGCTGAGGAGGTTTAACAGCTTTATTGGTATCAATAAGGGGATACGCATGTGTTTCCTTACATCGTGCTTACCACAGCGGTAGTCATTTTATCACTCCGCTTGTCACGGTGCGTACCTTTTACAAGCTGCTTTATATAGCGTTAACCTTTCCTGCAACATATTTTTAGCGTCCCTTACCCAGACCAGCCTCCACGTGGTCCCCCACTACTTACAACTGGCGTTCTCAGGGAGTTGTAGCTTATTAAGACTTTATTTACGCCAAAGGTGTTGATACTAATGAACTGTCTTGTACACTGTTTTTATTTCATGCTCTCAGAACAAACCTTTTTAGCTCTGTTGTGGCATTATTGCACCTATGTACACAATGAATGTTATTGTTTGACCTATAAATATTGAAGCAACATTATATCTAACTTGCATCCCTCTTGGGATCCTGTAATCCTTGGCTATAGACGCTAGGCTGTGGATGTTGTGATCTGCCATTTCTCTAGTAACTGTTAACTGCTTGATGCTCATGTTGAAGAGTAGAACTTAATTACACATTAGGGTCTATGTCGCTAGCTTAAATTACATTCTAGTATATATCTGTTGCACGGTTGTTTTGATCCCTACTGTGTTTCACTAGCTGTCTAACTAAACCGTTTTATACAGTGAGATTTGGGTTAGTCTCTGTACTGACCTTGTTTTTAGTTTTAAGGCATATGTTCTGGTTATCTGGTACATACTTCATTGACTAATGACTTTATTTTCTTTTGTCTTTCTCTCTCTTCCTATATAATTCTTAGCCTGTACACCTGGGTTCCTGTCCTTCCCTAGCTAAAGAGGCCCTGTGGACATCATATTAAGCAACATAATCCTGAATAGGATTTTACGTCCTCCCCAATAAGACTGTCTACCCAGAGTTGACCTTTTTTGGAAAGTATATCCTATTCTTGTACTGTTTAATTTTACTCTCCAGGCTATTTTTGCTCCCCTCCCAAGTTAACCAGCAGCCCCCCCCTCTAGTTGTACTTTAGATCCTTTCTCTTTCCCTCCTCTCCTCGGCTTTGTCCTTGGGAAAGCTCTCCCACTACCCAGACTTTTTCTCTTGGTGAACTCCCTGCTTGCTCTGTCTCACATCTTTCCAGACCTGGCCACCAGGTGGCGCCCTTTCTACTAAGAATCATACTACTTTTTTCTTTTTCTTCCCCATATTTTTCGGAGTATTCCACTACAAATCGCACTGTTTTTTTTTTTCTCTCCCATTTTTATTTCCACATTAGACCTCTGCCTTTTGCCCTTACGTCTAACCCCTCTATCTTACCTACTACTATCACCTACCCCCCACCCACCACATATCCCCACTAATTTTTTACTCTATAGCTCACCCCTACCTTTACACCTGCTTCTCTCTTCTTCCCTGATTGTTTTCTGCCATTGATCGCCTCACTGGCTCTTCCCCGCTCCGTTCGCTCCGCTCCCCTCCCTACCCCCAATTCCCACCCACCCCCAGGGGCCCTACCTTTATACTTGCTCAGACACCCCCAATTAACTAGCATCCTATCTCATTTCCTGTCCAATATCACCTGTTAACACTATACTCCAAGTCCTACCACCACACCCTCTCTCCACAATCCTAACTGCCACACCTCACTCTACTATCACATACCACATAGTCCTAAACTTGCTAACCTCATCTCACTAATAACATGCCTTTAAGCCTTAACTCACTCTTTTCTCTACTACTCCTTAACATCCTTCTTTATTACTATACTCTAACCTCCTATGAATATCTTATGCTTAGCCAACCTCCTGTTTTAGCCAAACACACCACATCTACACTTCCTCTACCTGAACAAACACATATTAATATCCTGTCAACCTGTCCCTACCTTCCCCCTCTCTACCACAAAGTACACCATTACAGATTCCTAACCTCTAAACGGTTTTATCTAATACCCTGCAAAAACCTAAAAGTATTTCAGGTCCCACAAACACTTTTACTGATACATGGGGACATCCACCCCAACCCTGGTCCCAATAATCTTCTCAGCCACACCCCTACTAACCAAACTGCTAATAGTTCTGGTTCACCTTTCTCCACTGACTCCCTCTCAATAGCTCACCTAAATATTCGCAGCATCAACAATAAAATCACACAACTCCATGCTTTAATTGATTTCTATGCCTTTGATATTCTCTGTCTCACTGAAACTTGGCTTAAACCAGGTACCAAAGACAACAAAATCACTCCCCCAGGCTATAGCACCTTAAGGCAAGATCGTTTTAACAAAAAGGGCGGGGGAGTGGCCTTATTATACAAATCCCAGCTACAGGTAGCCTTAATTGACTCCCTGCCCTCCTCCCCAGCTAATGCTGAAATACTCTGTACCAAACTCCAAGTTAATAAAACCAAGGCTATATATATAATATGCTCCTACATCCCTCCAGGCAATAACGTCAACACACTAGAAAATATCCTAAGCTGGGTCTCCTGCAGCTTTCCTCAGGAAACCATAATCTTAGGAGACTTTAATATTGATTGGAACTCCTGCATCTCTCCCAAACCCACCATTCACCTTAATCTCTTTAACTTTCATCAAACCATTAACTCCCCTACTAGAATGCACAAATCAACCCACAAACAAACCATTCTAGATTGGATACTGATTAACAACAATCCCCTCTCTTATAAAACTGGAATACTCCCTGACAATATCAGCAACCATCTCCTTACCTATATCACTAAACAAAAATACAACAATCCCAAGCAAGCTACCTATCGTACTGTACACAACAAAATAAATTTTAACCTAGCATCCTTTCGTAATGAACTCAAAGAATATAACTGGTCAACTCTAAAACACCTCCCAATAGATGAAGCAGTTACCCATTTCAACAATACCTTCCTACAAATTCTCCAGCATCATGTCCCATCTCGATTAATTAGACTAGGCTCCAAAGCAGCCCCATGGCTCTCCAAAAAGACTAAACAAACAATGCTAGCTAGAAATAAATTATGGACAAAATGGAGGTCCACTAAAAACCCAACTGACCATCAAAACTTCAAACATCTGAGAAACACAACAAAGAAACTCACCTATCTGGATAAAAAGAACTATTATTTTCAGTATCAACAAAACCAAAACCAAAACCCCAAACAATTTTGGTCAGGAATAAATAAACTGCTCCATCCAGGGAACACCAAAACACCTACACCAGCTAGCCTAGCTCAGACCCAACCTAATATAATAGCCAATACTTTCAATAACTTCTTCTCTCAAACAGTCACCTCTCTAGCAAACACCATGACTCCCCCCCCTTCCCTCCAAATAACCTCTTCCCAAAACAGCACCCCCACGCTAAAATTTAATACAGTCTCCACAACCTATATACGTAAGTTACTCTCTAAACTTAAACCTTGCACCCCTTCTGCCGACAAGCTACCAGCTGAATATCTTCAACTAGCTGCAACTGAACTAGCCTACCCAGTCTCCATCTTAATTAACAGAACTATAACCGAATCCAAAATCCCATCCTGTTGGAAAATCTCCCATATCATTCCCCTCCATAAAGGAGGTAACTCTAACGAACTTTCCAATTTTCGGCCTATTGCCCTTCTATCTCCACTATCTAAAATAATGGAACGCTGCATACACCATCAACTCTTACATCATCTCTTGCAAAACAACTTGCTCGTAGACTCACAACATGGTTTTAGGCCCCACCATAGTACTTCTACTGCCCTTCTCTCCTTCACTGACGTGATCAACAAAAATCGCAATAACAACCTTTTCTCCTCTGCACTATTCCTGGACCTCTCGAAAGCATTCGATATGGTCAACCATCAACTTCTCCTAGATACTTTAAAATCCCTCTCACTTGATTCACTAGCACTACAGTGGTTTGACTCTTACTTGACAAATAGAAAACAAGCAGTCCTCTGGGACAGCCATCTATCCTCTCAGCTCCCAGTTACTATTGGCGTCCCACAAGGATCCATCTTAGGTCCCCTCCTTTTCTCAATATTCATAAATAACCTGCCCACTTCCCTCCCTACATCCACTTGTATACAGTATGCTGATGATTCAACTCTCATCTGCTCTGCTCCATCTCCAGAAGAACTCCAATCCTCTACCCAAATGGTCTTTACAGCAGCAGAAAAATGGTTCCAACATATCTGTCTCCTCCTAAATCCCAAAAAAAACAAACTACTACTTTTCACCCCAACCCTTAAATCCACCCCTATCTCTTTTTCCATTGTGTCCTGCAATGTCACTATCATTAAACCTGACCATTCCACCAAACTACTAGGCGTTACTATAGACAATCAGCTAAGCTTTGACTATCACATTGATTTAACAATCAAGACAGTTAATAAAAAAATAGGTGCCCTCTACAGACTTAAGCCCTTTCTTACTGCCACCTCCCGAGTGTCTCTTGCCCAAACTCACCTCATCTCCACACTACTGTATGCCTCTCCATCTTTTATCAACATTTCTAAAGCTAACCTTCATAAACTTAATACAGCCTACCATAGTATTGCCAGGTTTGCCACAGGCTCCCCATTCCGTACTCATCACTGTCTTAATCTAAAAAAACTTAACTGGCTAGAACTTCCGAACCTAATACTCCTGCAGCAATTAGTCATCACTTTTAAAATTCTACATTACCCCTCCAATACACCCATACTCAATAACCTCATCACACCTTATAAAAATCTTACTACACTTCGCTCAGCCAACAAGCTTCTAGTAACTACTCTTAAATCTCACAATAAAGCAGGTGACTCCTTATTTGCAAACACTGTTGGATCATATTGGAATAAACTACCTAGAGAACTGACCTCCCTAGGCTCATTTCACCTTTTCAAAAAACAAATTAGAAATCATTTACAAAATCACTGGCTATGCCCATGCTCCAATCCTGACTGAGCTCAGCAAAAATTTCACTTCTTTCCAGTCCCCTCCTTTTTCACTTCTACTGATTATTCTTAACTTCTGATTGATCCCTCTACTGACCAACCTGCTTTTTTTCTCTTCCTTCTTTTTTCACACTTCCTATATCTTCCTGCTTCATGCTTTATCAATACATTCTTGTCACCTTTTCTTCTCTTACTCACTTACTGGTTACTTCTATGCTAATCTATGTCCTAAATACTAGTGCCAGGCACAACTTGTACTTTTCCACTTTGTGCATACTTCATTTCTGTTACTAACTCTCCATATGTCACTATTTTTCTCAAATCCTCCTCTTTCCATGACAATCTCTCTCTAGCAATTATTTCTTTTTAATATTGCCTCTCCACTGCTATCTCTTGCTTTACTACCTCTGCATTTTTCTAAACTACATAATAACCGTTCCTTTATCTGCTTTCATATTTTACACTGTTTGTTTAATTGTTGTTTGCTTTTTGTCTTTGTTTGATTGTTTTTAATTCATTGATTGTTTTGAACTGTAAAGTTTATAGTATGATAGTGGAGCTTTTCTCCTCGGGCCTCTGCTGAAAATGGACATGTATCCAGCCAGACTAGCCCGGTTAACAAATGTAAAATAAAATAAAAATAAAATAAAAAAATAGAGTCCCAGTATGAGCCTATGTTGGCAAGATCTGGCATGTATACATGTAACATGTGCCGGTATTGTAAGTTTATTATGGTGGGCTCATCTTTTGTCATCAGAGAATTTAGATATACTATTCAAGGTAGATTCAACTGTACCAGTTCAGGAGTTGTTTATTTAGCCCGGTGTTCTCATTGCCCAGTTTTCTACATCGGCAAGACCAATAGAAAACTAAATGAGTGTATCTACGAACATACATACACAATTAGAAAAGGTAAGGTAGAAAATGCATTGGCAAAACACGTAACGGAAAATCCTTCCCACCTTTTCTCATTTACTATCATTGATCATGTTAGATCGGATGGTAGGGGTGCCATTGATTCTCTCATTTTAGAGGGAACAGAGCTGCTATGGCAACTAAGATTGGATGCCTGCCACCACTCGGGTATCAACGACAGGTTGTCTATTTCTTGCATATTGAGATTAAAGAGCAGCATGAGATAGGGCATAGCATTATTTATTCTATTTCATTTTATTGTTGTTTTCACTTTATTTCAATTTCATCAGTACTAGGGATTATATATTTATTGTTCAATAGAATACTATTAGATTTAACTAGTGGGATATCATGGACTCACGTGTTGCGATTTTTATAATGATTTTTAATTATACATTTTTATTTCAAGCAGAAGTAAGATATACTGTATTTAGTACGAGGGAATCATGTTCCATGTTTTTTCATACTTTTTTCTAAATATTTCTAGCGTTTTTACACGTTAATTTGTTTTATTGCTTTAATCATTATGAAAGGGTATTTAAATGAGTGGTGTTTTAAGTGACGTTGTTTCCGTTTTTATGCTTTCAGTGTTTCCGAGGAAGTTGGTGAATTTTAAATTGACGAAAAGCTCGCAAAGAAGCTTAAGTTCATTAATAAAGTCTGTTATTCCAGTGTTACCAGTCTCTTTACTGGATGTTTTTGAGGAGCGAAGGAGTGTAGTTTCCTTATTTTGGTACAGAGTTTGTGCAAGTACTTGGTTCGTTGAAACAGAGACAAGAGCCAGAAACTTTGCAAGTTTTAGTAAATTCAGTTACTGGCTAGTAAGTACACTACCTGGATACAAGGCCAAGAAGGAACTCAGAGAGCCTGAGTGGAAATCATCTAGAAAATTTGGAGAGAAGGGACTGACTGGGAAGAATCCTGCAGCTGTTCAGCAAAAAAAAAAAAAAGTTCAAGCTCCAGCTTTGGTGTAAGACATGGCTTCCAGTAATTTAGAGGAAGATATAAAACAAATGTGCTCGGAGCTTATTAAAATAAAACACTGAAAGGGTAGAAGCTTTAAACAGCTATTCAGAGGTCAAAATGAAGAAAAGGCAGGCTGAGTATCAGACACAGCATGAGGAGAAAACCTGAGACTTTCTGTTGTACCAGAAAAACTGGAAGCAACAGACTATTAATTTTAGGAAAGCACAAATAAGCAACTGGACAGGTATTCCATGGCAGGATTTGTTAACTGAAAGAGCACATCATGTGCATGTCCCAAACCCCGCCATGAGAAATCAGTTAAGACCTGTATTAGTAAAGATGCAATTATACCAACAGGAAGAACTGATCTTGACAAAACTAGAAAAAGGACAAAGTATTACAAACTGGAGACAATACAGTGTTTGTGGAAAATGATTATTCAATGTACACCAAGCAGGTGAGAAGCAAATTTATTCCAGTAATCAGAGAATGTCGAGAGGCACACATGAGATTCAAGCTGCTGTACCCAGATGTTTTCAGAGGATTTTTTCTTGGAGATCAAACTATTTTTTTCATGCAGAAGAGGCTTAGGAGGAAATATAAAAGTTTGTCCAATAAAAAGTGAGCCATCAAACAGAAGGGGACTCTAGTTTGCCATTGAAACCTCTTCCAATGTTCCAAAGAAAAATGCTCAAGAGATCAAAGAAAAGCACATGCCCTGACTAGAAGTATTGGGTGCAACTTGGATTTGAACCTCGATCTGGGATTCAGAGATGAAGATGAACAGGAAGAAAACCAGCAACACTGAAATTAGTGAATAAATTTGAGACTACAAAGTAACACATTTGTGAAATACAGCTTTACAAGAAGAAGTGTAAAGACTGGACTTTTAATTTGTTAAACTTGTAGGGGACTGAAACGCATATGTACCACTTTATGCCATAACAGTTTGGAAGGGGAAAAAAAAAAAAGTAACCAAGTAAAACAATTTTTGTTTTTGACGTAATTGTATGGGATATTTCATGATAAAAATTGCCAACTACAAATTAAAGTATTTTCTGTTACTGTTTTATGCGATAAAAATGCTGAAGTAAACAAGTGCCTTTGTTTCTTCTATTTTTTAAAAATGTAGGCATTGCAATATAAAAACAGCAGAAAGGCTGGCAAAAAGCATATTTTAAGTGCTGTAATCTTGAGCTGTTGAGATGCGGGATGGAGTGTAAAAGTACACAGATATGTATCTAGAGATGATATGTTCTCTCTTCTGCATGGGGTGAATGTCTGGATTAAGCAAGGCCTTTGGCTTACTCTAATAATTTTTTTCTTGTGTAAAAAAGTAAACAAGAGGACAATGAATATAATAAAAAGTTCTCCTTTAGCAAATAAATGTTCACTGTAAGTTGAGAGGTTTGCAGAGCTGTTTGTACATTTGGTACTTCTGTTGCCATGGAAACAAGCTGACTATATGGGGAATCAGTAAAAGCCAGAACACATTTTTTTTTTTACAGTTAAAGGTTAATGTTTTCTGAAAACAAAAAAAGTTATTATTCACATATGGGATGGGAATAAGGCTAAGATGAACAGAAACAGTAATTAGTGTAAATAGGATTGAAGGCTGTAACATGCATTTTAGCATGGATAACCTTAATGTTAGGTTAAATTATGCCTGTCTATGTACAGCTGTCGATCTAGGACATTTGTTTCTTATCAGGAGGATTCAACTTCATTATTTGAAAATGTGCATACTTTTGTGTGATTGTTTTATGTTAATAGGTTATGAGGTAATTTGGGGGGTGTTTGTCATTTGTTTTTGTTTCAGGATTTTTCATTAAAACAAAAAGGTTTGTAAAATCTGACATAGGTTCAAATGGAGAAGACAAGAAACAGAAACTGTATAAAAGATCAACCTGCCATTCATTAGTGGGTGCATATAACACAAATGTTGAAAATGGGCATTTAAAAAACAAAACCTGTCATACGTAGTAGGTGGAAATAATTATTTCTTACCATATACAATAAACAAACTTTTTTGGAACATGAATGGCCTTACATGTATAGACAAAAAAGTTAAGAGCACTGAATTGCATTAAGAAAAGTAGAGTGCAAATAGCTGTGCTAAATGAGACACGTTTGGAGAGAAGTTAGCATGTGAATTTGGAAGGAAAGGATTTCAGGTTGGATATTCAGCAGAATATCTCTGACAAAGGAAAATGGAATACTAACTATTAGATAGAGGAGCTCCAACAGTTACAGAAGATGAAAAAAGATAATAATGGTAGATTTCTGGTAGTAAGGGGCTATTGGAAAGCGGGAGGATTATGATGACACGTATTTAAATTCCACTTAAAACTGCTATTATGAATTTTAAGAAAATTTTGTGAGAAATAACCAGTTTTCAGCAGGGAATATTACTTATAGGTGGGGACTGCAACTTCATTTGTAACAGTGAGGCTGTATCTAGGAGGTTAGAAGAGAAAATATAACAAGAGAGGGTAGATTTCTGAACAAATTTATGAAAGTATTTAATATGAAAGATGTGAATTCAGTACTAGGAACTCGGAGAAAGTTACATATTATTCCCCAAGGTACAGTAATTGGGTTAGACTAGACAGAAATTATATTTCACAGAAACGTGCATTTAATGGAAAGCCGCTACACACATCTAATAACTATCTCAGATCATGCAACAGCAACAAATACAATAAAACCGCAGAGTAATAAAGCATAAATGAGACAATGATGCTTCCCCACCTGCCAGTTAGAAACAGAAGAATTTAAGGAATGGGTAGTAGAAATTATTCGAGACCTATTAGGGAAGATAGAAATTTCTTCAGAAGTTATAACTAGTAAGCAAAAAATGAAAGTGGCGTTTTAAAATAGGGTAGAAGCAAATGAAAAAGAAATATGGCTAAGAACAATAATTATTTAGAGTGGCTGACAAAGGTTAAAGTATTGCAGAATATGGAAAATCTCACTGAAGAACAGGCGCAACTACAGAGTGCTAAAGAGAAAATAAGAGTGCATTTGGATAATATGCATGCGTTTAGGAAGACTGCTGGTAAGCAACTGTTTTTTTTAATAACTCCAGAGCACAAAAACTCTTAGCACAATGACTTACACAACAATAAAGGGTTGTTGCCAAACGTAGGGAGCCTATAATAAAAAAAATAACCAGAGATCATACAGGAGTATTAGAGCTATATAAAGCAGAGGAATATGGAAATCAAGAAAGAGTACAAATGAAAACATTTATAGAAGATTGAAGATTTAAGTATGCCAAGGTTAGAGGTAGATGAGGCTCAACAATTAAGACAGGAAGAGATTACATAAAATTGATTGACATATAATCAATCTCCAGAAATAGTTGATATTCCATTTGTACTTTGGAAGCTAAGAGGGAGGAAATCAATACAGATCTGGAAGGTTTTGTTTAACAGCATTTTAAAAGGAGGAGAAGCACCAACATCCTGGAAGAAAGCTGTAATACCTATAGACCAAACCTATCAGACCCAGCTTTTTTATAGGTTTATTGTAATTTTAAACCATGACTATAAAGTGTTTATGTCTATAATAGCTAACAGAATGGTAAAGATGTTGCCAAAATTGGTAGATATGGACAAATGTGGTTTTGTGGAGGGGAGGCAAACATTTGACATAATCAGTACAAGAATGATGATACAAAGGGAATCAGAATGTAAGAAAATACTGCTGTTGTTGGTGGGTCATGATGCAGTGAAAGCATTTGACAGACTAAGCTGGGATTTTATGAGTAGGGCAATAGAAGCATTTAAATTCCCTGATAAAATAATAGAGTTAATTATGGCGATGTCTGAGGGATTGGAGGCAAAAATTAAAGTGTGAGAGTTCTTCTCTGATAAGTTGTGTCAGAATAGAGGAACCAGACATGAGTGTCCTTGTTCCTCTTTCTTATTTGCATTATATAGAGCCACTGACATACAAATAAGGGACTGAGAAATTCAAGGGTATAACTGGTACGGTAATTAAGTTGGCTTTATTTGTAGGAAATATTATTTTGCACCTGACAGAACCAGAAAAAGACATCTCAGTATCATGGAACATTCTAAGATAAAGTTTTTTTTTTATATATAAAATTAATGTAGACAAAACAAAGACTATAGATGTAAACTATGTATCTACACATGAAATGGTTTGGAAATACGCATACTTTGGGAACACAATACAATTATTTAAAATATAGGTTAAAAAGGATTCTGTTATGACAGCTAAGGATATGTGGGAAGAGACTAAACAAAAGATAATACAAAAACTGAGAAACTGGAAGCTCTTGTTTATGGATATGAATAGCAAGATACAAGCAGTGAAAATGTTTTTAGTTCCTTTAGTTTTATATACGGGTGAGGCTTATTTTTATCAACCAGTGGAGGGTTATGTACAATTATTAATAAATACTTGAATTATTTTGTCTGGGTGCAGAAGATGGCAAGGGTCAAATGGGATAAGGTGATATTTCCAACAGAACAAAGTGATTTAGGATTATCCAATTTGAATGGATACGTTAGAGCTATGCAGATAAGGAATATATACATAAACAGAAGCAAAAAGCTATAACTTAAAGCGGAAAGGGGTGAAGAAGCAGGGGGCAAATTCAAGAAATAAGGAGCGAATAGACATTTGGATGCTGATCCTTAAGGAGAATAAGAGCAGCCATGCAGACTACATTAATAAAGTAACAAAGTATTCTAAGAGCTAAACCAACATAAGAATTAAGAAAAGCGATTCTGATAACAGGGATGACTGCAGTTAGGGTTACAGAGAATAGGCAACAGGGGGCTGGAATTTATTGGTGAAAACTGACAAAGGAACTAAGGCATTGGGAGCAAATAACTAGAGAGGTCAAGCTAAAAGAATGAGAAGAAGCCAAGAAGATACATGGAATGCAGACTAGAGACTGCCTTTTCTATCAGGAAAAGAGAAAGGGATAGCAATCCTATGTGAAAAGTCCTACTCTAGTAGAGTTTTTAGTTGAATATAAAATAGAAGCTGCTTTTAAAAATGGATAATTAGTAGTGCATAAAAATATTGGATGATAACTATAACAATCAATCAGGGAAGGTTAGAAGAGATTGGAAAAAGACAGCAGAGAAGCAATTCACAAGGAAACAATGGGAGGACATATGTATGCAAAGTCTAGAAGAGTTAGGATTTTTGCTTGGTAGTGTTTACATACTTATTTTTATACCTCAAGCAGATACCAAATAATTTTTCCTCAGGCAGATGGCAAATGTTGGAGGTGTGTTAGGGAAGAAAGAGGTAACTGGGAACATATGTTCATGGAATGAAATGTGTTGGCAGACTTTAAAAATTTCCTACAGAGTACTCTGTCAGAAATATTGGGTGACCAAATGGGTGTAACTAAGCAAATTATTATTTTTTTGAGCTGGGATAGTAACTAAGGACATTTTTTTTGAGCTGGAATAAAAGATCTGAATTCCCTAGACATACTAAAGCCATAAGGTTAATTCTGGTGGCTGCCAGAAAATCAGTTAGTCAGAAATAAAAATCCAGTCTAAACCAACTATATCTGTAGTAGTAAATGCTGTAACAGAGAAAAATAAATTGGGAGAGGAATCTTTAAAAAAGGTTATGGGCAAACTACATAGACAAAAATGGAAATTGTGGGAGCAATACATGCAGAATAATGTTTTGGACAGGAGTGAGGTTTAAGAAAGGCAGGAATTAATTTATGTAATGCGGGATTGCTCATAACTGCACAAAAGCATGTATGTGATGTATAATGGCTGTAATTATGAACATGATAACATGGTTTGTTTTTCTTTACATAAATGTACATTTGCTCATGTCTTAAGTGATAATTTAATAAAGGTGCTTAAAATGCATTTATACCGGCATCACAAAATGCTTCAGACAAAATTAAAAGCAAAAGAAGAAAGGTGTTGAACATTTGTGCAGCCAGGACATTTGTGGAAAATGATTATTCAATTTATACTAGACAAAAAGAAGAGTACATTTATTCCAGTTATTGACAGCTGCCATGAAAATGGGGCGAGATTTAAACTACTATCTCCAGTGATCTCTGGAATATTTTTCTAGGTGGATCAAAAACATTTATGAAGGCAGATTTGGCACTGTAGGAGATGATAAACTTCAGTCAACAGAAAGTACAGTTGTGTACATTTACCATAAATGTAGATGTTCGAGTGTATTCACTGTTGCAGTAATTACATTTGGGTAATCCTGCTGGCAGGTTGCCCTCAGTCGACCTGAATTCCAAAGTCCTGGGTCCTGCATCGGCTGCTGTCGCCCCTTCCCTGATGTCAGGTCGTCAGGGGTATTAAAGATGCAGCCGATGCCATTTTCTTTAGTTTTTCTTGCCCCAGATGTCAGGTGCCCCCTAAAAGGGTAGCCAAAATATAAAAATACATGCACCAATATGAACTTTACCTTCATCTACCAGCAAATACACCACATAGGTTGTATAAATCAGAGAAGGAAAGATAGGTTCCATCAGAAGAAAGGGAGATGGCGGGAAGGTAACCTGGACTGCAACAGTGAATACACTCGAACATCTACATTTATGGTAAGTGTACACAACTGTACTATGTTCTTCATGTTTCACTGTTGCAGTCATTACATTTGGGTAGAGTCCCAAAGCTATGGATGGGAGGCTGGAGCTAAACAGCATTAGGAGTGGCTATGAGGCCCTGCAGAACTGCAGTGGCAAAGTCTGCCCTGGATTTAGAGTAGAGTGGCAGATGATAGTGCTTTGTAAAGGTGTAAACTGAACTCCAAGTAGCAGCCTCTAAAATGTCCTTGGTTGGTACTCCCCTGAGAAAGGCTCCTGAAGTGGCTGCAGCTCTGGCTGAATGTGGCCTAATGGCCTTAGGCACTGGCTTGCCATGGTGTAAGTAGCAGAAACAAATGCAGTGGCCTATCCACTTTGAAATAGTCTGCTTTGAGATAGCCTTTCCTTGTGATCCTGCAGCATATGCCACTAGCAATTGCTCCATCTTTCTGAAAACTTTGGTTCTGTCCTAATAAAATCTAAGCTGTCTGTGTACGTCCAAAGAATGCAGAATTCTCTCCCCCTTGTTCTGTGGATTTGGATAAAAAGTTGGCAGATGAATAGTTTGGTTAAGAGCCACACTAAACACCACCTTAGGCATAAATGTTGGGTTTGTCCTCAGAGAGACCCTGTCTGGATAAAAAAATGATAAAAGGTTCCACAGCCATGAGTGCCTGTAGCTCTGAAACTCATCTTGCAGAAGTTATTGCTAGGAGCAGAGCTGTTTTCCAAGATAAAAACTTTATATCAGCAGTAGTAGATGGCTCAAAAGGAGGCAGGGTGAGTTTTTCCAAGACATAGTTCAAGTCCCATGCAGGCATTGGTGATCTCCTTGGAGGCCTCAAATTTTGGCTCATCTGAGGTACTGTTTTAATAAGAGATGAGAAACGATTGGTGGCTCTGTATTGTAATGAGCCGAAATGGCAGAGGCATGAATTTTAATAGATGAAAAAGATAGGCCTTTGTCCAGCATCTCAGTTAAGTATTGCAAAATCTGAGGAATATTTGGCACAGCTGTATCAGTTCCTTGTGCCTGGTCCCAAGCACAGAATCTCTTCCATTTTCCAGTATAAGATTTTCTAGTACTAGGCCTTCTGGCCTCTAAAATGACATCCATCACAGCTTTACTGAGAGGTGTGTTTTGTATGACTACATTATCTGCCATGCTGCTAGGTTTAAAGTCCTGAGTTGGCTGTGCAGGATCTGATTGTCTTGCTGGGACAGTAAATGAGGTATGTGAGGTAAGGTCCAAGCTGGGCATTGAGACAAGTTCTTTAGGATTGGAAACCACTACTAGCGGGGCCAGTCTGGGGCAATCAGTATAATTTTTGGCTTCTCCTGTCTGACCTTTAGGAGTACCTTGGGGAGGACAGGCAGTGGGGGAAAGGCATATACTGACAGGTTTTTCCAGCTGAAAGATAGGGCATCCATTTTCCATGCTTGTCTGTGATAAGTCCTTGTGCAGAATCTTTTTAGATGGTAGTTGTGAGGAAAGGCAAATAGATCTATGTCCGGGCAACCCCATTTCCTTGTTATCATGCTGAAGACTTGTGGATCCAGCTGCCACTCGTGGGGATCCATGAGGTTTCTGCTTAGTTTGTCTGCCAGAGTATTTTTCCTTCCTGGCAGGAATTGTGCATGGAGATGTACTTGGTAAGTTAATGCTGTGTCCCACAAAGTCATGGCTAGTCTGCAAAGGGGGTAAGAATATGTGCCCCCCTGCTTGTTTATATACCACATGACAGTGGTGTTGTCTGTCTTTATCAGTAGTTGTCCTGGATGAAGTAGGTCCTTAAAGGCTGTCAGGGCATTCTGAACAGCTAGCATCTCTTTTTGATTGATATGTAGATGCATTTGGGTTGAGGACCATGTGCCTTGAATGCATTTTCCTGCCATGTGGGCCCCCCAGGCATAATCTGATGCATCCGTTGTTAGTGTCTGCCTGGCTGGGGGTAATGTGAATGGCTGTCCCTTGTTTTGGTGACAAGCCTTTGCCCACCATCGAAACTCCTGTTGTAGGCATGGAATGAGAGTAACCATTGTTTCCAGGCTGTGGCAATGTTGAATCCAAACACTTTTTAGGTACCATTGAAGTTTCCTCAAATGTAGTCTTGCATATGCAATTAATAGGATGCAGGATGCCATGAAGCCCAAAGCCTGCAGAATTGTTCTTGCAGATAACTGGGCCCTTGTTGCCAACATTTTGAAATAGGTAGTCAGTTGCCTTTGTTTGTCTGGCATGAGATAAGCCATCTGGGCAGTTGTATTTAAGCTTGCATCCAGGAATATTATCTCTTGAGAGGGTACTAGTTTTGATTTATTTTCCTTGACTGTGTACCCTAGGCATGTTAGAAGTATTTTCACAAATGCCAGATGCTGTAGAAGAATGTCCTTGTTGCTGCTTGAATTAGACAGTCGTCCAAGAAGGGATATATTTGTATTCCTCTTTGTCTGCAGAATGCAATTACTGGGGCCAGGCACTTTGGAAAGACCCTGGGCGCAGTAGATAAGCCAAAGGGCAGTGCAGAGACTTGGTAATGCATTGAACCAGCCTTGAATCTTAGGTATCATCTGCATAATTGTCTGATTGGGACATGCAGGTATGCTTCTTTTAGGTCTAAAGTTACCAGCCAAGCATTCTTGCCCAGCATGGGCAGAAGCTGCTGCAAAGTCATCATCTTGAATTTTGGAATATCCAGGAAAGTGTTCAGAATAGATAGGTCCAGTATTGGTCTCCAGGTCTTGTCCTTTCTGGGTACCAAGAACAGTCTCGAGTAAAATCCTTGTCCTTGCTCTTGCTCTGGTACTTGTTGAATGGCCCCCATGTCCATGAAGGATGAGACTTGTTTTTGTGCCTCTGCCCATTGATTTTTTTGCAGATCTGGCCAGCCGTTTGCCTTTGGCAGGGTATGGAAATGGAACTTGTACCCTTGTGACACGATATTTAGAACCCACTTGTCCTGGGTTATAATGTGCCAATTTTGAGAAAAAAGTTCTAATTTTACCCCTAAGGGTGCTGCCAGGAGATAAGTGCTTGGTGCAGGCAGGGGAAAGTCATTGGGACTGTTTCCTGTATGGTTGTGATTTGTCTTCTCCAACTTTGGAGGTAGAAGCACCCCATTGTTTTGACCTGTAGGAACCTTGCGTCTGGGATCTGCCTCTAGGGCATCTGAATCTGCCCCTTTGAGGTCTGTCTGCCACAGGAAAGGACCAATTCTTTGTAGGCCAGTGTCTACTAAACCTAGGTGGCTGTACTTGTAAAAAATCTTTGACAGTTTGCATAGATTTAGCTTTGTCCTCCATTTTCTTTAACACCTCGTCTGCCTTAACACCAAACAAAGTATCATGCTGTAAAGGTGCATCTAATAATTTAACTTTGACATGATCAGGCAGATTTTGTTCCTTTAACCAAGCATGCCTCCTAATTACAGAACCCGTAACTGCGGCCCTGCAGGAGGCCTCCAAAGAATCAAAACCACATTGCAAAGTATGCTTTCCAACTTGTTCAGCTGCATGCAATAAATCCTGCATTTCCTTGTTTTCTGCACATTCAGAGTTTAATAACATTTTCTGTTTAAGCAATGCCATGACATGTTGCTGATATTTGAGCATATGAAACTGACAGTTTAAGGCCCTTCTAGCCAAGGTAGCAGATGTGTAAACCTTTTTTCCCCCATCTATCCAGTGCCCTAGAATCTCTGTCAGAGGGGGTGGGGTTTTTTGCAGTGGAAGCCTTAACTCCTTTGGGACCCTGTGAAATAGTTTCTGGGTCTGCAGCAGGGTTTTTAAAAAGGAATTTATGAGAGTCAGGAACCCTGTAATATCTGCCAGGCTTAACAGGAGCTGAAGGTAAGGAGTCAGGGCTAAGACTAGACTCCAAAAACACATCATCTACAATATCTAATACAGGTGGAATGGCTAGTGGCCTGTGCTGAGGTAGTAAAAGGAAATCCCTGAGCCTCTTTTTAGATTCTGAAAAATCTTGGCTCTCCCAGTGGAAATGCTCCCTCATGGTATGCAAGGTTTCCCCAAATGAATAGTCCTCTGGAGGGGAAGCTGAAGGTATAGATTCTTCAGCATCAGAATCCTCATAGGGGGGAAGAGAATATTCCTGATCAGAAGAGGAATCAGAAGAAATAGAAACCTGATCTGAAGATTCATAGTAAGTCTCTTGCCTAGGCATCAGGAGGGGGATGGGAACCCCTGATCAAGGTAATTAAGTCTTCGGCCATTTTCAGCATCTGTTTTTTTGGGCATAGAGGCATGTCCACGTGGCTCTTGAGTTTGTTTCTTTGCTTTAGAAGGTGCTTTAGTCTTTGCCTGTGAAGCTGAGGTTGGTTTAATGTAAATATGTTTAGGTCTGAATACACCCTCAGAAGCCAGTGCCTGCTCAGCAGCTCCAGACCCATCTGAAGGAATAGTATCTGAGGCTCCAATACCTTGAGTTTCCAGCGGCATGGCCAACTCCACGTGAGAGTCGGTAGCGGCCTGCAACTCTAAAGTAGCGGGCGTCAGGGGCTGCGAAAGCGCCTCACTGAGAACTGGCGAACCGGCAACTGGCTTAGGAGAAGCTTCATCGTCGGTTTTGGGCCTCGGTTGTCTCTCCCTCTCCTTTTCTTTGCGTTTTTTTGTGAATTCCGTTAGTCGGATGGCTATCTGACGACATTTCTGGATAATTAAACCGGCGTCCAAAATAGTTTAAAGCAAAATCATACCCACACTTAATAGTGCGTTGGTTAAATCTAGCACAAAAACGACAACCAGCAACGTTGTGATCAGGGCCTAGGCAAGGAATACAGCAAGAATGAAAGTCCTTATGAGGTATTTTCTTTCCACAAGAAATACAATTAACTTTTTCTGACATCGGTCTGGAGCAAGAAAAAAGTTTCCCCAATGGGGTACTTAGCTTTATTGAAGACTCCGGATCTGAAACTCGAACACAAAAATCTCAGGAGTCGGCCGACTGGCACTTGCGAAATGCTTCTGTTTCGGGCACCGCGCGGCAAAAAAACTAAAGAAAATGGCGTCGGCTGCATCTTTAATACCCCTGACGTCAGGGAAGGGGCGACAGCAGCCGACGCAGGACCCAGGACTTTGGAATTCAGGCCGAATGAGGGCAACCTGCCAGCAGGATTACCCAAATGTAATGACTGCAACAGTGAAACACGAAGATAATCAGTCAGCAAGGTGAAGAGGACTCAGTTTCTGGATCCTAACCAAGTAAGAGCAGTGCATCCAGTAAAACGATTTCCACTGTTCCAAAAGAAAATGCTTGAGTAACACAGAAAATTCACCAAAACAGTAGAAGAGGCATGGATTTGAACCAGAAGACAGTACGCTATAAAGTAAGAAAACAGGTGCACTTATCTGCAGAGTGGCAGAATCCCCACCGTCATTTGCTCAAACTACTAGAAAAGCTGAAGAAACAAAAGTTTAGTTCTGTGCTACTCAAGACAACTTGTTTTGGTAAAAGGGTGAGTAATGTGCAGAAGACTAATAATTAGTGCACCTGGTGACTGGTGAAGGAACTGACATAACAACATCAATGTGCTGATTATTTTAAAATGTGTGTGGGGAACTACTCTTGTAGTGTCATGTTTACTCACAAAGGAACATAATGGTGAAAAAAATAAATGCAAGTAAAATAACTTTTCATTATATAGTTTGTGTTAAATGGTTAAACATTAATGGGAAATTCAAAATAGAAGATATGTTTCTAAATGCAAAAGTGTAAAAATATAAAAAAGTGACACAGTTAAGTATGGAGAAAAAGAAGTTATGTACTCACCATAACGTTCCATCTGAGTAGTTATACTTAATTTTTCTGCAACCTGTGGGTATTCAGATCCATATCAAATTCGAACTGGCAACTTATTTTCTAGCATCTGCTCTTAGCTCTTCCTCCTACCCGTAATACACCACCATCTCCTATCTTCCCTCAGATCGAGTTTGCTGCAACTATACACTTTAGCAACTCAACTAAATAAACCTAACATGTTTATTCACGTGAAAAGGTCAGGGGGACAGAGGGTGGGAAAGTTGCAGAAAAATGAAGTATAACTACTCAGATGGAACGTTATGGTGAGTACATAACTTCTTTATCTGAAGTAGTTAACTTCATTTTATCTGCAACCTGTGGGACATAGTCCTCAGCTACTCAACAAATCCTGGGAGGCCCTCATGGAAGGATATTCCTGAGCACTGCAGAGCCAAAGGATGCTCTCCCTCTGGAAATCAGATCTAATTTGTAATGGGAGATGAAAGTATGTGAATTTGCCCAAGTTGCTGCTGCAGAAACCTTAGACCAAAATGCAGATGAAGTTGCCATGGACTTGGTAGAGTAAGCTTTAATCAGACCAGGAGGAGATAAACCCTTGGCTTTGTAAATATGTAGAATGCAAAGAGTGATCCATCTGGCTAAAGAAACCTTGGAAATGGCCTTTCCCAAACAAGGTTTAGAAAATGAGACAATTCATCGGCCTTATGGAAGGATTGTGTTCTATGAAGGTAGAAATGAAGTTGTCTATGAACATCTAACAAATGAAGTTTGTATTCACCTTTGTTCTGAAAATTTGGAAAGAAAACCGGTAGATTAATTGTTTGGTTTATGTTTGATTGAGATGCCACTTTGGGTAAAAATTAAGGATTTGTACGGAGAGAGACCCTGTCCTTATGGAAGTCCAAATAAGGAGGCACGGCAGACAAAGCCTACAGCTCAGAGACCCTCCTAGCCGACGTAATAGCAACTAGGAAGGCTGTCTTCCAAGATAAAAACTTTAAATCCACTGATGCAGCAGGCTCAAAAGGAGGAGTTACTAATGACTGGAGAACCAAAGTGAGGTCCCAAGGAGGAACTGAATCTTTGATGGAAGGACGCAGAAGAAAAGTGCCTTTTAAAAAGGCTTTACATAGCCCAGAAGAGGCCAGGGTAATCTTATTTTCACCAGCATGAAAATTAGAAATGGCTGCCAGCTGTATTTTCACAATGGAGGAACTAGCTCCTTGCTGAAAAATACTAGTCAAGAAATCCAATACCGCTGAAACAGGGGCTGTAAAATGATCCAGGTTTCTCTGAGAGGCCCACAAAGAGGAACGTCTCCATTTATTGTGATAGACTTTCCTAGTGGAATCTTTAAGAGAAGCCAATAGTATAGATTTTACAGGGGATAAAAGACCGGGAGTCCTGGCAATCAAGGGAACTGGAGCAGCCAAGCTGTCAGCTTGAGACTGTCCAGATTGGGAGGGTAGGCACCCGAAGGATGAGAGATTAGATCCGGGCAGGGATCTAGAATCCACGGAGGCACTAGAAGATAAGACCAAAGGAATGGGAACCAAACTTGACGAGGCCAGAATGGGACAATGAGGATCACTTTGCACCCCAGTCGGCAAGCTTTCTGAAAAACTTCGGAATGAGTGGTAATGGTGGGTAAGCATACAGTAGCCTGGGAGGCCAAACATGGACTAGAGCATCTCTGGGGGAATCCCCTGGTGAGGGAATCAAAGCGAAGAACTCGCTGCACTTTGTGTTGGAAGGAGATGCAAAGAGATCATAGCAAGGCTGTTTCCATGCAAGGAATATCTCATTTGCTACTGACTGTTTCAGAAACCACTCGTAAGGCATCAGAATAGCCCAACTCAATCTGTCCGCTAAAATGTTGGAGCATCCCAGGATGTGTGTTGCGATCAGAAACCGACCGGTGGAAATCGCCCACTCCCACACTCTCATGGCCTCACAACACAGGGGATAAGATCTGGTTCCCCCCTGCTTGTTGATATACCAGACAACCGACATGTTGTCTGACTGAACTGCAATTGTACCCAGAGGAAGGACAGTGTGGAAGGCTTTCAATGCTAAAAGCACTGCCCTCATCTCCAGAACATTTATGTGCAACTTGGTCTCTATCTGAAACCACGTGCCTAGGACTGTCCTTCCCTAACAGTGTCCCCCCCACCCAAGTTGGGAGGCATCCATGGTCACTGTGGCTTGGGCTGGAGATGACACGAAAAGGCTTCCCACAGCAACATGCGGTGAGTGGAGCCACCAAAGAAGAGACATCCTGCAGGTCTGATTGATCCTTATCGGAAATTGCATGGGCAGGTCTAGCCAAGACCATTGGACAGCTAGAGTCCATTGAAGGACTCGCATGTGAAGGCGTGCACAAGGAAGAATAGAGATCGCGGCAGCCCATGGAGCCCAGAGCCCGGAGAACATCGCTTGCCTTTGGAAATCTGAGGTCCACGATTAGAGCGACGTGGTACCTGAGGTGTAAGATCCTGCCTGGCGTTAAGAAGACTTTTAGCTGCAATGTGTCTAGCCATGCCCCGATAAAATCTACAACTTGTACTGGTTGCAAACGGGATTTGTGAACATTGACTGTAATCCCCAGCCGATCTGCCGAGAGAAGAAAGTCGTCTTGGGCCAGACAAAGAAGACGCTTGGTGGATGCAGCAAAGAGCCAGTCATCCAGGTAAGGAAATACTTGAATTCCCTGAAGCCTCAGGTGAGGTGCTACTACTGTCATTACCTTGGTAAACACCCTGGGGGCTGTGGTGAGACCAAAGGGTAGAGCTCTGAACTGGAAATGACTGGCTCCTAGCCAGAAGCGAAGAAACCTCCTGGAGCTTCTGTGGATCTTGATATGGTAGTAAGCATCCTGGAGGTCTAACAAGCACATACAGTCGCACTCTCGGAGATGAGGTAGAATGGACTGCAGGGTGACCATCCGGAACTTTTGTTTGGCGACAGACAGGTTCAAGGTTGAGAGGTCCAAAATGGGCCTGAGGTTCCCCCGTCTTTTCTGGCACTAAAAAGTACCTGGAGTAAACGCCTAATCCAGACTAGTCGAGGGGGACTGGTTCGATGGCTCGTTTGTGAAGCAGCTTTGAAACCTCTAGAGCTGCAGCCTCCCTGTGAGCGGGTGGGACATCCGAAAGGCATCTTGTAGCACTTGGCGGGGCAACAAATGGGATAGTGTAGCCTCTGGATATTATTTGCAGCACCCAACAATCTGCAATTATGGACTCCCATGCCACTGGGTGCAAGGACAATCCCCCCCCCCCGACTGCCTCCTGAGTAGGGCAGTAGGGCAACTCCTCAGGGCTGATGCGTGGGCCTGTCAGAAAAAGGTTCCCTAGACCCAAAATTCCTGGGACCCCTTCTACTTCTGGGTCGGCATGGATCCTGCCCCCCCCCCACTTCTGGGGGAAGTGTTGTCCTGAAACTCCCGGGAAAACTGAGATTTCCGGAACCACATCTTCTTTTGCCCTCTTTGGTTCCTAGAAAAGGACCGCTGAGGGTTAGAGAAGCGGATCCCGATGGCAGACAAAGTCTTCCCATCTTTTTTGCTCAGGACAAGAGTGTCACGTACGGTCTTCCCAAAAAGGGAGGAACCATTGTAGGGAGCATTAGTAAATGACGCCTTGAAAGGGTCCGCAAATTAACACAACCTGAGCCAGATGTGTCACCTCATGCCTACACCTGTCCCAGCCACCCTAGCTGCTCCTTCAGTGGCGTGGGAAAGGAGGTGCATGGACGTTTGATACCGACTTCAGAGTCAACATTTTCACAGAGAACTGTTGTTTGTCCTGCTGTGATAAAGACTCTGGGGGAGACTCAGCGAATTCCGAGACAAGATCTCGCTGCAGCCGTATAACGTGCCAAATAGTTCAGCACCCGGATGGAAAAGGTCGCTGACGAATAAACGCTCTAACCAAACCTATCCACCAACCTGGACTCCTTGTCCGGAGGGTGGACTGAGGAACTCTCTTGTGCCAGTTCCTTCTTGGTGGCTGCTGCAACCACCATAGCGTCAATGGGGGCTCCTTTAGACCAAGGTTGTCTGTTGGTGGGAGGAGAAAGAATCTTGTCAGGGCGTTTGGGGATGGGCTCTACGGTGTCAGGCTCCTTCCATGCCCATGTAGTGATAAGGTCCACCAAGGGGTCCACTGGCAGGGACACCCAGGAAGTAGACGAGCCCGTGCCAAAAGCCTCCAAGAACACTCCCCTCTGGTGGAGAATCTCCATTATGTCTCCGAAGGAGACATCTTTGGGAGGTGACCTGGGGGAACCTTCTCCTTCATCTAAGCCAGTGTCCATAGTGAGGAACTCAGGGGAGTCCAAGTGCCTCCTTTTGCACTTGCTCTTACGGGGGCCCTCTTCAGTGGGACTCTCTGAAGAGGACTTGTGAGCCACAAGGGGTTCCCTCAAGGGGAATAACCTCGGGTTCCTCTGGCATGGGCTGTCCCTGAGACAGGATGAAGGGAGTCGTCGCCAAATCCAGTAGAGTCTGGGTGGAATCCGAGGAGATGGGCTGAGGTATCAATCCCTAGGAGAAAACCCTCTCAACCACTTCAAATGCCAAAGGAAAGCACACCTCCTTGGCACCCAACAAGGAAGAAGCTCTCCCCAGGTCTGAAGCAGGGATTGGAGCCGAAGCGAGGGTAGCCTGAGCTCCAAGGGAATGGTTCTGATCCGAAAAGGTCGGAGCCAAAGATGGATTCATTCCCTTGGGTCCAACTCCCTGTCCATGGCTCCAGGAGTCGCTCGGATCTGAACTAGCCAGATCCGAGGAACTCAAGGTAACAGCCGGAGTCAAGGTTGGAGGATCATCTGGTGCCGAGCTACCAGCTCCAAAGAGTCTTGGATCCAAAAACCCTGAAGCAGCTGCACGGATCGGGGAAGGAGAAGTAGGACGAAAGAATGGCATGGAGGTCCCCCCTCCGGATGGAGAGGGGCCTGGCAAGACTCCCATCTGTATTTGGGTCTGAATGAATCTCCGCATCATCCTGTCCATGTCCAAGTCTGAATGGCTCCGAATCGATAGCGAAGAGGCGACCGACTCGGATCTGGCTGGTCTTCGAAGCAAGGGTGAAGAAGGCCTCGGATCGGAAGATTCCATCGGCTCCAGCGAGAAACGGGGTGAGCGGAGCCTAGGAGAAGCTGGCCTCAAAGTCTTGGATGGGGGACTATGGAAGGGTTCCCTATCCGGAGATCTCTTGTGAGGCCTATCCCTCTTCCTCTCTTTGTCTTCCTTGCGTCTTTCTCTGTCCTTTTCTTTTTCTCTCTCTTTTGCTTTTTCTTTTTCCTGCCCCACACCAGCACGAGCAGGTGTTTGAGTCCCTGTCTGAGTGGGTGGTTGGGCGGGCATACCAGAGACCGAGGCCATGGCAGAATCGAGCATGGAGGCAGGGAGAAGACCCTTGGCAACCAATTTGGCCTTCCTATCCCTGAGGGCCCTTGGGTTGAAGCCTGCACAAATTGTACACTGGATGGATAAATGGGGCACTCCTAAACAGATTACACATAGAGTGTGACCATCAGCCTGTGAGAGCTTATGGCCACACACTGTGCATTTTTTGAAAACTGACTTAGGCTGATCAGCCATAGCCTAAAACTAACCGCCACACCCTAAAGAGGAAACACAACACACTGACACACACTGAAGGGAAGTGGGCCTATAAACTACTCTTAATAAGAAAATTTTTTTTTTTTTTGGGCTAGAATCGACGAACAGCGTACACTAAAAGGGGGAGGGAGGGAAAACTCATGACCACTTTCACACAGAACATAAATAAACACACTTACAATCCCTGAAGCTCAGAGCAAAGGAGACCATGATGGTCACTATGGCGCAGCAAACGAGATCTGGGGGAAGATAGTAGATGGTGATGTACTATGGGTAGGGAGAGGAGCTCGGAGCAGACGCTAGTAAGTAAGTTGCTGGCTCGGATTTGATATGGATCTGAATATGCACAGGTTGCAGATAAAATTAAGTAAACTACTTCAGATATAACTTTTTCTGAGTGGTAGCTGCCTTTAACAGTAAGCCATTAAAGTATCTTATCACTTACACTGTTGCAATTTTCTGAAATGCTGCAGTGTAACAGTAAAGCTAGACAATGCTGTGGTGTGAAGTTGTGGGGGCAGGGTACTAGTCTATCAGGGTGCGTGGAGTTGATCAAACAAGCATAAAAAAAAGATGTATTCAAAAGTATATAGAATAAGTGAGATTTTGAAAGACTATTTAAGAGCAAAAGCAAATGACTGGGAACATAGAAATATTACAAAATCAATCTGATAAACTTCCAAGTTTGAAGAAGTCAGAAATAGAAGAGAGGGAACAAATGAGACAGGGGCATTAAATGAAAATAAAAATCATTCAGAAAATGCATTATACAAGAATATACTAAAATAAGGTACATTTCAAGGGTACGGATTCTCTTTTGCAAGCTAAGAGTGATAAATAATGAAAGCAAATTGAAGACTGCATGACTAATACAGATGTTTCATAAGCAGATAATTTAGCATAGTGCAAGTATCTGGCTGGTTTAAATGGAACACAAGAGTGGAACTGATGCACTCAAGATAAAGAAGACATCACTTAATACACAAGCAGAAACTGCACTCTGTGCCCTCTTCGGTGGATCTGTTAGAGGGGCAGTAATGTGCTCTCAGAAGGGAAATAAAAATGAGTTTTAAGACAAACTTAGTTTAAAAAAGAATAAATAAATGCAGGGGAAAATTGTGTTGAAACTATCTTCCCAGCAGCTCTAACTTTAGAATGCACTAGGCATAACGCACAAAAGTATTTTCATATCACAAAAATATTCAGTGAATTTTCCTAAAGTACTAGTTTTTTAAGTTAAAGGTTAATTGAATATATAAAGATTATTTTGTACACTTGGGAAGGGGAACACAGAATTAAAAAAAGCAATAATGTGTTTATGACCAAGCCCTGGCAAAATATGTTTCATCGTGAGCACCTCTGTTTTTAAGGTATGTATCATTGCAAGGAGCCACTTATGGTGAAGCTGATGCATCTTGATGTTTGCTCTTTTAACTGTATATAGTCTTTACTTTATTCTGTTTTTAAAAGGCATTTCGGGAAGGGTTTAGCAAATATAACTGTCTGGAAAACAGCGATATGAGCTCAAACAAATGTGCCAAACTGCAACTAAGTAAAAGTCATGTTAGTCAAGTATTACAAAGTACTGCAAACTACTAGCAGGAACAATATACATACCAGAAGTGACATGACATACAAATGACATGAAATACAAGTGACATGAAATATAAGTGACTGTAACTTTAAAATAACAGAATGGCTGCTTTGTAGGTTTTAACATGGAATGTAAATGGGCTTATATGTGCAGAAAAAAAAGAAACAGCACTGAGCTGTATTAAAAATGTAGAATGCAAATTATCACATTGCAGGAGATGCATGCAGATAAAAATGAGTTTGATAAGAAAAGAGGATTTCAGTGTGGATATTTAGAATATCTATTACAAAACAAAGGATGCATTACTATACAGACAAGAATATATGTTAAACTGTGGTAGAAGAGGAAAAAAGACAAATGAAGATTGGTAGCAGTGAGGGAATACCAACAAGGAAAATTATACACCTTGGTGTGCATCTGTATTTCACCTAAACTGCAGTTGTGAAGCTTAAAAGGTTTATGAGAGAAACAATCTATTTCCAGCAGGGCTTTTTGTTTCTAGATGGTGACCGGAATTTAAATTGTAGCACAGATGATGTGCCAGGGGGCCAGAGAATGGAAACTATAACTAGAGAATGTAGATTTTAATTGAAGTATATAAAACTATTTAGTATGGAGGATATTCGTACAGCAGACGTTGAGAGGGTATGTGTATATTCTCTGCAATACAACAAATGAATAAGGCTGGACAGAAACTAAATATCGCAAAACTATGTGCATTTGGCTGAAATGGAGACCCATCCAATAACGATAAGAATTAAATTGTTACTGTTGTTATTAATAACATTAATCGTGTTAACCAGGTAGGCCCAATGGACATGCAGGCACTTTTCAGGGGTGAACAAGGAGCAATATTTGGTTAAGTGACTTGCTTGAGAGCACCCAGAAAATAAATGAGGGCTCAGGGAATCAAACCCTGTACCACAGCAACAATACCTCACAGCTACAATTCTTTTCCTAACTGCCAGACTTATGATGGAAGAAACTAAAGTAAAAGAAAGACAATGGCATTTCCCCACATATTTATTACAAAGAGGGAAATATAAACATGGGTAATAAATAAAACTGAAGCAGTATCAGGGCAGACAGAAATTGTTCCTGACTGACTGTCAGGATTTGGGATAAAATGAAGATGAATTTTATATGTACGGTTCAATTCAAAGAGAGAGAGACAGAGAGGTGAGAAAAAAATAACACTATTCAAAAGAATTGGCAAAAGTTATAATACTTTATAGAAAAGAGAAGTTTCAAGATCAAGAACAACAATTGCAGAGTGCTAAAATCAAAATAAAGACAACATTTGGACAATAAGCATGTGTTTAGGAAAACTGCAGTTAAACAGCTTCTTTTTGGTATAAGTTTTCTTTCTTTATTTTATTTTAACATTTGTTGACTGGGTTAGTCCGACTGGGCAGATGCCCCTTTTCAGCGGAGATACTGTGAGAAAATATCCAGTAGAAATTGAAAGGTTACAATAGTAAAAGTTACAAATTTAAAAGTTTTATATATATATATATATATATATATATATATATATATATATATATATATTTTAAACAAAAGACAACTTAAAAATGTGTACACAATGAGAATAAGACACTGCAATTCAGTTCATATTACAAAGATAATCTGTACCTACAGGATACTATTGAAAAAAAGGAAAAACAACAGTATGTATAACATACTATGGGACATGACTTTGAGGCAGACGTTTACATAGTAGCATTTAGTAAATGGTTAGAAATGTTTTAGCATTTAAGAGAGAAGGAAGAGAGACAAAGACAAATATACTGAAAGCTGAGTTTGTTCATATTTGTGTAGATGAATTTTTAAAAGAGGCAGTGTGTGTGTGTTAAAGTTTTGTGTTTGAGAAGGGTAGAGGTTGAGGGGGTAAGTTAGCATCAGGTCTGACATCAGCAGGTCCTAGATTTCAGTAGGTGGTCTTTTAAGGATTTATTTGAAGCATATTGTGCTAGTAATAGTTCTAAGGGATAGAGGCAGTTTGTTCCATGAATTAGCAAGAGTGACTGTAGAGAAGTTTACCTATTGTTTTTTTTTTTAATTTCTGGCTTGTAAATTTCTAGGAGGTGCTGATCTGAGCTACGAAGGGTACAAATGGGTGTGTAGCGAGAGACAGCAGTTGAGAGAGCTGACAAGAAGTAGAACTGCTGAGAACAGACTGAGTAATGTGCAGTTGAGGGAGGAGTTGTTGTTGGTGGAATTCAAGCCATTGGAGGTTTTTTAAAGATATTGTAAAAAAGGAGCAGTCGGCCCACCATGCTGTATTCCACTTTTTAATAGCCAGCACTAAAAAGGAGGAGAGTGCAATATTGAACAATAAATGTAATTGGTTGATTTCAGTTTAAAAACTTTAATGTTTATGATGCATTTTATCTGATGAAGTGCTTAGACCCAACAGCGCTCATGTGTTTTATCTGAATTTTTATTAAAAAGTGGAATACAGCCTGGTGGTCTGACTGCTCCTTTTTATGATACATTTGGATTATTTTGTGTGGTGGACCTTTAGTGGGGGACTTTTGTGTTTTGTTTACTTCTGTTTCTTTAAAGATAGTCAGTGGTGTGACCGATAGGGTAGATAAGCTGCAAATCTTGCAATTTTGTTAAATGTAAGTTGAAGCTTGGACATGAGATTGGATTGTTGGTTAGTTAAGATGGCGTGGCATAAAAACAGGCCAGGTAGTAGGTAGTGACAGGGTCTGTTTAGATTCATTAATTAAAAATTTTCTGTTCCTGTAGAGCAGCCCTAGCTTTTGGTGTTTTTTTTTTGATGGATTGTTGTATGTGGAGATCAAATTTTAGTTGATCATCTATTATTCTGGCTAGGGGTTTTGTGTGAGGTCCTACGTTGATGACTGTGTTATTGAGGGATGTAATAGTGAATGAAGGTTTGTGAAGAGAGACAGTGATTTAGGAAGGAAGAGTAGGAGCTTAGTTTTTTGGATTAAGTAGAAGCTGGTTGTTAGTTAGCCATCTTTCGGCAGAATGGAATGCTTCCTGATTTAGGGTAAGAAGCTAGGAGAGACTGTCAGAGGTGCGGATTATAGCAGAGTCATCTGCACATTGTATTAGTGTGGAGTGATGAACAGATGTGTGAAGGTTGTTTGTGAATATGTTAAATAACAGTGGTCCAACAATGGAACCTTGTGAGACCCCGGTTTGGACAGGTAGAAAAAGGAAGAGTGCATTTTGCCACTTGGCAGACTGGTGCCAGCTGTTTAGGTAGCTAGAGAGCTAGGCAGTAGTGGTGTTTGAGAGCTTGAGGTCGAATAGTTTAGCCAGTAGTTTATTGTAGAAGACCACATCAAAGGCTTTAGAGAGGTCAAGGTATAAGCAGGAGGCTAGTCTTTTGTTGTCTTGGGTTCTGGTGATGGTCTGTGTAAATGAGAGTGCTGTGGCTGTGCTATGGTGAGTGCGGAAGCCAAAAAATAAACAATTGCAGAAGGCAGACTTAGGTAACAGAAACTACAAAGAGCTGTGACAAAAGATAGGGACTATATGACAAGGAGGCTAACTAGAAACCCTGAAGAGATAATGGGAAATATTTTTGGCAATTTTATGACAATCCTTTAAAGTGTAGAGGAGTGTGGAAATCAGCAAGTAACACATTTGGATATTTTTTTTTAAACCTTAGCACTGGACAGATAAAGCACAAAAAATGTGACGCACAGCCAAGCAAAAAAAAATCTGTAGAGATGAGATTCATATACAAATTTGGAAGTTAGGACACTGTTGAAGATTCGGAAGGCACTGTTTAGCAATTTTTTTGAAAGGGGGGATACCTGCATTATGGGTGAAGACAGTGGTAGTAAAATTACCACAGGAGGGCAATGATTCTGCAGGCCCTGCCTCATACAGACCAATTTGAATTCTAAATCCCTGCTACAAAGTGTTTATGTCTACATTACTTTACAGAGAGAATCAGAATTAAAAAATATTGATTAGTTTTAATGCAAAGAAAGGTATGCTAGGAATTCATGAGTAGCATCTGCATTCCCAAATAGTACAATACAGACATTAAGAAGAATAAATAATGAATCACAGGCAAAGATAAAGATAGGATGAGTCCTTTCAGAGAACTTGAAATTAGGCAAGGATGTCCACACTTACCTCTCTCTTATTTGCTATACACTTGAAACCTTTAGCTAAAATGAGAAGGGACTGAAATTCAAGAATACATCTGGTGTGGTAGCCAATAAACTCTGTCTTTGTTTGCAGATATTATCAACTTGGTATTTGACAAATCCTGAAACTAGCATTAGGATGTTGTGGAATATTTTAAAAAAAGTTTAAAGCATTTTCAGTGTACAAAAATAAATGAAGGTAAAACAAATGCTATAGCATTAAATTATGTGCCTACTTACGGGGACATAAAAAGATGAACTATTCAGGTGTATAGATTTCAAAAAGTGCTTTGCTGTGGCAGCTATGAATACGTTGGAAAGGACAAGTAGAATATTATGGAAACTAATGGCCATAGCTATGGACAGTAAGATACATGCAATGAAAATGCTTGTAGCTTATGTGATGAAAGGAGGTACTGCCGGCATAGCTAGCTGAAATTCTATAAATAATTATATATTGTTTGTGAATATCAAAATGATTTATACAAGATACTGGTGTTACAAATGTATGAGAAATGTATGTCATGTATATATCAAACTGATTTATACAGATGTTTGTGTTGAAAAGGCATTTGTAAAGTGCTTGTGTTTGAAATGTATGCACAGTGTGTCCTACTGGAGAGAACAGAAATGTACATACACTATTCTAACTGTTTAAATGCATATGTTTTAACAGAGGAAACTGGAGGGTTAACCTCAGTCGAGCAAACTAAAAAATATCTGAAATTAAATCACTTTATAGGTCATAAAGATGCCATCTCACAGGTTTCAATGCAGCCAGAGACACAAAGTCTGTACTAGGAAGCTTTCTGTATTGCATTTGGGGTGAACTAATTACTACTCTGGAAGCATGGAGGAATGAAATTGTTTTAGGACTTCCAGCACCTGCCAAAGATCTGAACAAAAAGCCCTTGTGTGTGTATTTTTACAGGTAGGTGCTATGTCCTGATAGCTTCCAGCAATGGGGGTTTTACATTGGATCTAGAAGTCAGATGACCAGAAGTAATGTCAGTCTGGAAGCTATCTCAGAAGTAATATTTTAGATACCATTTTGAGAAGTCTCTTAGTAAAACAGCATTCTGTATTCTGTCTTTGGCCTGACAACAAGAGACAGCATTCACCACATCATCTTCCTTGCTCTATTAAGTTATTAGGGAATGGTGATTATCTTAGATTCAGTCAAGACGATAGTGAAGCTTAGTTTAGATACTGTTTTTCTTTATTTGCCTGAGCCTGTCCTTCAATGTTATTTTAAATATTTCCTGTGTTTTGAACTCTGATGTCACTGTGAATATATACGTAGTACTTCTTGTTCTTTTATTATTTATTATTAAATATACTTAAACCTTTCATTGTGGCTGATCTTTGCAGAGATATTTAAGTTTTGAGAGTACTTGTATATTTATTTGGAGACAATGTGTGGGCCACTCAATAGCCTTGCTCTTGGTCAAACTACCATTTGTATTAATATTACTTTCACTGAGTGTCTGGTGGCAGTCATAACTACCTTGCAGTCTGGGCAGAAGGGGCAGCCTTTCCGTGTGTGTGTGTGTGTGTGTGTGTGTGTGTGTGTGTGTGTGTATGTAAATCAAATCTTAAAGTGTGTGTGTGTCGGCTACTTGGGCAGGGATACAAACCACTGGTTGGACACAGTGGGTGCTGGAGGCTTTGGCTTGGACACTCAGCTGAGAGCTCAACTCTGCAGCTGTGCCAGTGAGAAGTCTTATTGGGGATCTGGAGAAAGAGGGAGAAACACACCTCGGATTGACTGTGGTCTCTGTGTGCTCTTAAGGAAAACTGCCCTTGATGTAAAGAGCTGCATTTGGAAATACTGTGTGTGTACCTATTTAACCTCTCAGTGAACGTGCCCCACTGGTGCCAGTGGTGAGGATTGAGACTCGTTGATTACCAGTCCAGTGGTGGGTCATCACAGTTTATTTAATCCTGATAGAGACCAAGGGTACATTTGTCAGCCAGGGGAAACACTGTGGTGATAATTAAAGAGCTGAAGGAATTTATTTGGGAAAGAAAGAGGGCAAAAGTGAAGTGTGATAATTTGATTTTTCCCATTGAACAGGGTGATTTAGGTCTACCTGACTCAAAGAGATACCCTCCTCCCACATGTTAAAAGATGAACAATCTTCTCATCCAGGACTAGTTGCCCTAAGATTAAAGACTTGCCAAGAAGACTACAAAGTCCTCGGTAGTGAAGAAGTACATAAATTTTTCAGATACTACAAAAGGAACTTGGAAAAGAAGGAAATATATGGTGACAGAAACATCCTATTATGGGGTATAACAGAAAGAAAACAGATATACCCCCCCAAGCCCATTACAAGGACCTGGGACACTGGGGAAGAGCAGTACTGCAAGGAAACAATATTATTCTTGGATGAATTTCTATAAGACAAGAGCAAACAATGCTATAGCAGACAAACATACCTGATGAACAAGAAGTTCAAGATTTCAAAAGAGGACAGTCTCAATGTGCTAACTGACAGCAGCCCTTACTAACAGAACTGACAAAAACAGAAGGAGATGAATTACCATCATATGGCCTTCACAAGAACTAGGACAGGACATACCACATTTCCTGTGTGGAGACAACAGAAGTAATGTAGGTCTACATTCTCATACTATATTAGATGCCTGCAGCAAAATTATCTAGGAAGTAGCAGTACCATCCTATCCATAAGGAGACTCCCCACCTGAACACAAATAGGAAACCGTCATCAGCTTTGAGCTCCACCCATGCGACCATACAGGAAGTTGGCAGGACCTAACGGACAGACTTCAACCAATAAGCAAAATGAACCTAGCTGCCCATCAATAAGGAGAAGGAGAAGGAGAAGGTCAACCCTGAATAGAGCTAGAGCGAGTTCTCAAAGCTACACAAAATGATTTACAACTTCTCACTATCCCAAATACAGCTGATGACCATTAGACTATGCCCCCCCCCAAGTATATTAAGGTTTACATGTCCTAGGAATGGAAAATCTCACCATGCTCCTCAACTGACATATTGCCTCTGCAAGAGGAAAAGGTGTTCTTAATCCTGAGAAAATGGATAGGAAAGTATATGGTGTGATATACAACTGCAATCTAATCCTAAACCAATCCCAGAGGTCACTCCTCATCATTGCAAGGGGTAAGAAGGGCAGGCTTGAGACGCCTACCACAGAATCTCATCCATCAGAATGCTAATTACTGCAGAAACCTAACCCTAAATCCAAAGTTTCTCAGTTAGAAGGAAGAGGGCTCCCAGCAAACAGAGGAGGCACAATGAAGCCCCCCCCCCCCAAGAGTCTACTAACTGATTATATGCCCTGCCAAGAAGGGATCAATTGCAACAAATCAAACTTCCCCCATGTTGGAGGGCTAGGAATACTTCTCACAAGCCTCAAGACAGAAATTAGGGGGGAGCTCAAGAGAGCCAACTCTCTCCACCATTCACTGTCCTGCAGTGGGACAGAAAGAATGCAATGGAAACATCCACTCCAGTTTAGGAAGGATATCAGCAAAACTACTACTTCAACTTCACATCTAGCAATGATGGGCATTAAAGTGAGGACAGCTAACTCCTACTAGGCTAAACTGTGACACAAGAAGAAAAGCCACTCTGATGGAAGGGACATGTCAACATCAGCCTAGGCTTCTCACATACTAAAGCAGACATGTTATGAGATCATCTAATCACAGATAGGAAAACAACATCCAGCATACTGAGTGAATGAGCCCAGCTTACTACAGATGGTCACCTGGGTCAGAAACTCCAACGGTCACTAAAATCAGTGCAAACCCTCCCCACAGAACTACTGCTGATACACTTGGGGAGCATTAATGGAAATTCTCTTGCTCAGGAATCCCAAGCAGGGCAATGAAGGCAGTTTCTTTTTACAAGGCTTGAACCAGCAGCCAGCACAAAGAACAGCTATTGGGGTCAATGATCATAATGTCTTCCTGCTTCTTCAAAACTGGAAGGAATAACTGGAAGGAATAACCAGATAACAAAAAGTAAGACAGGGAGGAATGCTGTGTTACCTGTTGACAACTGAATGACTCATCCTAAATATATGGAATCAGAAAACACACTGTGGTCACTAGCATCACAGCTGCTGTCAGTGCTGGTTGTAGGTTCAAGCTACCTACAATGAAAACCTGGGGGAACAACACTGATAATCCCTTTGCCCAGGGCAGAGAAAGAGGCTCCATGCAAAGTGTACAAGACACAGTTTTATTAAACTTCCATAATGGTGGCATATTGACCAGGATATTGACCACAGGACTTCCAGTGTGAAATCTGAAACACTTAAAAAAGCCAGAAGTTACAGATATAGGTAACATTCAGTTACTGACTAGTAACTGCATTTCTTGAATGCCAGCAAAGAAGAAATCTGGATAACATAAAAGAAAATCGATCAGGAAAGGAGAGGAAAATGTGGGTGAAAAAAAGAACCTTGCAGTTCAGCGAAATTCTGTTCCAACTTTCAGCTTTAATATAGGAGATGGCTTCCACCAATTTAGAGAAAAATAAATAAAATGCACTTACAGGTATTTAAAGTAAGTGAGACACTAAAGAAATATGCACAGTGAAACAAGGAAATGGTGGAAAATAGAAGATTTAAATAGGTATTCAGACGAGTTGAAAAACTGCAGAAGAATGAGGGTGAAATGAAGGAAAAAACTGACTGAAGATGATGCTTCTTAAGAACTGTTTAAAAAAAGCACTAGAGTTAGAAGACAGAACACAGAGAAAAAAATAAAGATTTTCTGCTATACCAGAGAAACTGAACAGAAATGTCTGCATTAATTTTATGGAAGTAAAAATAAAAGTACAGTTGTGTACACGTACCATAAATGTAGATGTTCGAGTGTATTCACTGTTGCAGTGATTACATTTGGGTAATCTGCTGGCAGGTTGCCCTCAGTCGGTCTGAATTCCAACGTCTTGGGTCCTGCGTCGGTTGCTGTCTTCTCTTCCATGACGTCAGGTCGTCAGGGGTATAAAACATGCAGCTGATGCCATTTTCTTTCGTTTTTCTTGCCCCCAATGTCAGGTGTCCCCAAAAAGGTAGCAATATTATATATATATATAACTATATACATGCATCAATATAAACTTTAAATTCTTCTACAAGCAAATACACCACATAGGTTGTAGAAGATAAAGAAGGAAAGATAAACTGTAGAATGACAGGGGGATGGCGGGAGGGTAACCTGGACTGCAACAGTGAATACACCCAAACATCTACATTTATGTTAAGTGTACACAACTGTACTATGTTCTTCGTGTTTCACTGTTGCAGTCATTACATTTGGGTAGAATCCCAAAGCTATGGTTGGGAGGCTGGAGCTAAACAGCATTAGGTGCGGCTATAAGGCCCTGCAGCACTGCATTGGCAAAGCCTGCCTTGGACTTAGAGAGGCAAATGGTAATGCTTTGTGAAGGTGTGAACAGAACTCCAAGTAGCAGCCTCTAGGAATGTCTTTGGTTGGTACTCCTCTGAGAAAGGCTGCCGAAGTAGCTGCAGCTCTGGTGGAATGAGACCTAATGCCCTTGGGCACAGGTTTACCATGGTGCGAGTAGCAGAAACGGATGCAGTGGCTTATCCACTTTGGAACTGTCTGTTTTGAGATAGCCCTTCCTTCTGATCCTGCAGCATATGACACTAGTAATTGCTCAGTTTTTCTTAGAGCTTTTGTCCTGCTCAAGTAGAATCTTAGCTGTCTGTGTATGTCCAAGCAATGCAGAATTCTCTCCCCTTTGTTCTGCGGATTTGGATAAAAATTTGGCAGATGAATTGTTTGGTTAAGGGCCACACTGGAAACCACCTTAGGCATACAAGTAGGATTTGTCCTCAGAGACACCCTGTCTGGGTAAAATATGATAAAAGGCTCTACCGCCATGAGGGCCTGTAGTTCTGAAACCCTTCTTGCTGAAGTAATTGCTAGTAGCAGGGCTGTCTTCCATGATAAGAACTTTATATCAGCGGTAGCGGCTGGTTCAAATGGAGGCAGGGTGAGCTTTTCCAACACATAATTGAGGTCCCATGCAGGTAATGGTGATCTTCTAGGAGGCCTTAGGTTTTTGGCTCCTCTAAGATGCTGCTTTAGTAAGGGATGAGAAAAGACTGGTAGCTCTGTGTTGTAATGAGCTGAAATGGCAGAGGCATAGATTTTGATTGATGAGAAAGATAGGCCTTTGTCAAGCATCTCAGTTAAGTATTGTAACATCTGAGGAATATGTGGTTCTGCTGTATCAGTTCCTTGTGCTTGATTCCAAACACAAAATCTCTTCCATTTGTCAGCCTAAGATTTTCTAGTACTAGGCCTTCTGGCTTCCAAAATGACATCCATCACAGCTTTACTGAGAGGTGTCACTGGCATGATTACATGATTAGCCATGCTGCCAGGTTCAGAGTCTGTAGTTGACTGTGCAGGATCTGATTGTTTTTCTGGGACAGTAGTTGTGGTCTTTGAGGCAAGGTCCAAGCTGGGTATTGAGACAAGTTCCTTAGGACTGGGTGCCAGTATTGGCAGAGCCAGTCCGGTGCAATTAATATCATCTTTGGCTTTTCTTATCTGACTTTTAGGAGGACCTTGGGTAGAAGAGGCAGAGGAGGAAAGGCGTAAATTGACAGGTTTTTCCAACTGAAAGATAGGGTGTCCACTTTCCATGCTTGTCTGTGATAAGTCCTTGTGCAGAATCTTTTCAGTTGATAATTTTGAGGAGAGGCAAATAGATCTATGTCTGGGCCCCCCCATTTCTCTGTTATCATGCTTAATACTTGTGGATTTAGTTTCCACTCGTGAGGATCCATAAGGTTTCTGCTTAAATCGTCTGCCAGAGTTTTCTGTTTTCCTGGCAGGAATTGAGCTTGAAGATTTATCTGGAAGGTCAAAGCTGTGTCCCACAGTGCCATGGCTAATCTGCAAAGGGGGTAAGAGTGTGTGCCCCCTTTCTTGTTTATATACCACATGACTGTGGTGTTGTCCGTCTTTATCAGTAGTTGTCCTGGATGAAGTAAGTCCTTGAATGCTGTTAGGGCATTCTGAACCGCTAGCATCTCTTTCTGGTCGATATGTAGATGCATTTGATTTGGTGCCCATATGCCCTGAATGCATCTTCCTACCATGTGGGCCCCTCAGGCATAATCTGATGCGTCTGTTGTTAAGGTTTGGCTGGCAGGGGGTAGAGTGAAGGGCCGTCCCATGTTTTGGTGACAGGCCTCTGCCCACCATAGAAACTCCTGTTGCAGACAGGGGATGAGAGGAATCATTGTTTCCAGACTGTGTGAATGCTGACTCCATAAACTTTTTAGGTACCTTTGAAGTTTTCCCATATGCAGTCTTGCATATGGAATTAGTAGGATGCAGGATGCCATGAAGCCCAGAGCCTGCAGAATTTGTCTTGCAAAGGACTGGGTTTTTGTTGCCATCAGTTTGAAGTATGTAGTCAGTTGCTTTTGTTTGTCTGGCGTGAGGTAAGCCATCTGGGCAGTTGTATGCAAGCTTGCACCCAGGAATGTTATCTTTTGAGAGGGTACCAGATGTGATTTCTTTTCATTTATTGTGTACCCTATGCATGCTAGAAGCCTTTTCACAAACGCCAGATGTCATAGAAGAGTGTCCTTGTTCTCTGCTTGAATGAGACAGTCGTCCAAGTAAGGATATATTCGAATACTTCTTTGTCTGCAAAATGCAATTACTGGTGCCAGGCACTTTGTAAAGACCCTGGGCGCAGTAGATAAGCCAAAGGGCTGTGCAGAGAATTGGTAATGCATTAAGCCAGCCTTGAATCTGAGGTATCTTCTGCACGACTGTCTTATTGGGACATGGAGGTATGCCTCTTTTAAGTCTAAAGTCACCAGCCAAGCATTTTTGCCCAGCATGGGCAGAAGCTGTTGCAAAGTGAGAATTTTGAATTTTGGAATGTCTAGGTATGTGTTCAAAATCAATAAATCCAGTATTGGCCACCAGGCCTTGTCCTTTCTGGGTACCAAGAACAGTTGAGTAAAAACCTTGTCCTTTTTCCTGTTCTGGTACTATCGGAATGGCCCCCATATCCATGAGGGACGTAACCTGCTTCTGTGCCTCTGCCCATTGGATTTTTGGCAAGTCTGGCCAACCATTTGTCATTGGCAGAGTGTGGAAATGGAATCTGTATCCCTGTGATACGAAGTTCAGTACTCACTTGTCCTGGGTTATTAACTGGCAATTTTGAGCAGAAAGTGCTAATTTTCCCCCTATGGGTGGTGCCAAAAGATAAGTGCTTGGTGTAGGCAGAGGGAAGTCATTGGGATTGCTTTCTGTAGGATTGCGCTTTATCTCCTCCAGATTTGGAGGTGGAAGGGCCCATTGCTGTGACCTGTATGAATCTTGCGCCTGGTATCTGGAACCCTTAGGGCATCTGGATTTGCCCCTTTGAGCTCTGTCTGACACAGGAAAGGACCAATGTTTTGTAGGCCAGTGTCTACTGAATCTAGGCGGCTGCACTTGTAAGAAATCTTTAACAGTTTGTATAGACTTAGCTTTGTCTTCCATTTTCTTTAAAACCTCTTCTGCCTTAATACCAAACAGAGAATCATGCTGTAAAGGTGCATCTAGTAATTTAGCTTTAACACGATCAGGCAAATTTTGTTCCTTTAACCAGGCATGCCTCCTAATCACAGATCCAGTAACTGCGGCCCTGCAGGAGACCTCTAAAGAATCAAAACCACATTGCAAAGTATACTTTCCAACTTGTTCAGCTGCATGCAATAATTCCTGCAATTCCTTATTTTCTGCACATTCTGAAATCATCATTATTTTCTGTTTCAGCAATCCCATAACATGAAATTGACAGTTTAAGGCCCTGATTGCCAAGGTTGCAGATGTATAAACCTTTTTTCCCCATCTGTCCAGCACCCTGGAATCTCTGTCGGAGGGGGTAGGGTTTTTTGCTGTTGAGGCCTTAACTCCCTTAGGGCCCTGTGAAATAGTTTCAGGATCAACAGCAGGGTTTCTAAATAAAAATTTATGAGAGTCAGGGACCCTGTAATACCTGTCAGGCTTAATGGGAGCCAAAGGTAAAGAGTAAGGGGGTCAGGCTTGACTCCGAAAAAACATCATCCACAATGTCTAACACAGGGAGAATGACTACAGGCTTGTGCTGATGGAGAAGGAGGAAATCTCTGAGCCTCTTTTTTGATTCTGGGAAGTCTTGACTCTCCCAGTGAAAATGCTCCCTCAAAGTATGCAAGGTTTCTCCAAATGAATAATCCTCAGGAGGAGATGCAGATGGAATAGACTCCTCAGCATCAGAATCATCATAGGGAGGTAAAGATAATTCCTGATCAGAAGAGGAATCAGAAGAAATAGAAACCTGATCTGAAGATTCAGGCAATGTCTTGCCTAGGCCTCTTATCTGGAGTGGGATGGGTACCCCTGATCACGGTAATAAGGTCTTCAGCCATTTTGATCATCTGTTTTTTAGGCATAGAGGCCTGTGCATGTGGCTCAGGTGTCAGTTTTTTAGTTTTAGAAGGTGTCTTTGCCTTTGGTTTTGCAGCTTTCGTCGGTTTGATGTAAAAATGTTGAGGTCTGAATACACCCTCAGAAGACGGTGCCTGCTCAGCAGCTCCGGACCCATCTGAGGGAGATACATCCGTCGGTCCAATACCTCGAGTATCTTGCGGCATGCCTGACTCCACATGGGTGTCGGTAGAGGCATGCGACTTGAAGGTAGCGGGTATCGGGGGCTGCGAAAGCGCCTCGCTGAGTACCGACGAACCGGTGACTGGCTTAGGAGAAGCTTCGTCTGTTTTGGATCACGACTGCCTTTCTCTGTCCTTTTCTTTGCGTTTTTTATGTACTCCGGTAGTCGGATTGCTATCCGACGACATCTCTGGGTAGTTAAATCTGTTGCCAAAATACTTGGATGCAAAAATATACTGACGCTTAATAGTGCGTTGGTTAAATCTAGCACAAAATCGACAGCCAGGCACGTTGTGGTCAGGGGCTAGGCAAGGAATACAGTATAAATGGAAATCCTTATGAGGTATTTGCTTTAGTCTTTCTGAGGGTGTATTCAGACCTCAACATTTTTACATCAAACCGACGAAAGCTGCAAAAAAAAAAAAAGAGACCACCTTCTAAAAAAAAAAAAACGCTTCTGGGCCCACAAGTAATACAATAATTAACTTTTTCTGACATCGGTGAAAAGCAAGAAAAATGATTCCCCAACGGGGTACTTAGCTTTACTGAAGAATTCGGTTCTGAAACTCAAATGCGAATATTTCAGTAGTCGGCTGACCAGCACTTGCGAAATGCTTCTTCTTTGGGCAACGCGTGGCAAGAAAGACTAAAGAAAATGGTGTTGGCTGCATGTTTTATAGCCCTGACGTCATGGAAGAGAAGACAGCAACCGGCGCAGGATGCAAGGCTTTGGAATTCAGGCCAACTGAGGGCAACCTGCCAGCAGATTACCCAAATGTAATGACTGCAACAGTGAAACACGAAGAACATCAAATAATGCAGCAGAATTTGTTAATTGGGAGATCATTTGTCTGTTCAAAATATGACCATGAAAAAGTAGCAGAGATATATTAGTAAAGATGCAATTACACCAGCAAAATGAGTTCCTGATGACACTTTGGTAGAATGGCAAAGTATTAACAACTAAACAAACTACAGTGTTTGTGGAAAATACTTATTTTCTGCGTTGTGTGCACTGAATAAGCAAGTTCACCCCAGCAATCATGGGATGTCGACAAGCAGCTGTTTGAGAAACAAGTTTCTATATCCAGCTGATTTTACAATTTTTTTTTCCTGGAGGATAAAAGACATTTTTCACAGAACAACTTAAGGAGGAAATTAAAAAAAAACGTTTACCCAAAGAGTGAACCAGCAAGATGAAATGGACTCTGCTTCTCAATCTACTGACATTAGAAAGCCCACAAAGGTACTTTGTCAGTAAAACCTTTTCCATTGCTCCAACAGTAAATGTGCAACAGAAAAAGGCCCAGGAGCACTAGAAGATTTAGGAGTACCTTAGACTTAAACCAGATACTGGTTGGGATGCAGAAATGATCAGGAAGACCAGTAACAATAAGAAACTGGTGACTACACAGGAGAACTGTAAAACATCAAGCCATTTATTAGTTGTAGTTTAGGTACACTAAATTAGATTCAATACACAAAGTGGCTGAAAAAGACTGGAAGTTTACTGACTGTGTCAAACTTGAGACATTTCTAAAGCATAAATCACACTTTATGTCATTAATGTTTAGAAGGACACTGAAAAAGGAACCAAGTTAAAAAATGTTTTGTTTGCAGTAATATTTGCATATAGAACATAAATGACAAATTGTGTTACATTATAAAAGCAGTGCTATACAGTATGCAGTCAGACATGTTTTAAATGTGAAGTGGTGAGCTTTATAAGTGATAACTGTACATGATAGTGACATTAATTTAAGAAAATATTTTAAATATAATGAATCCAGAATTTACTCTGTAACAAGATAAGAATGGCTAGAAAGCAGCAAGTTAAAGTTAACATAACACTGTGATCTAGGGAAGCTTGAGGGGAATAAAAATACTGATCATACTACACTTAGAATTAAAAGTTAATTTCTCTTTTTGATAAAGGTGGATCTCTACACTAATGCTTTTAGTTTAAACTACAGGCATTTTAAGCAAACATGTTTGAGAAACAAGAGAAAATAATGAAAAACACACAAAGATTGTAGTTCTTTGTTGAATTTGCAAGTGCATTATTTGTTTACTTTACACAAGCCCCAGCATTTAGCTGGAGACAAGAATCAGATGCAAGCAACTTTGAGAAGTCTATATAACACCACACAGTGAAAAAATAATCCAGAAAACTTTTAGAAGTCTGTCCTGTGTGTGTGCTGTATGAAATATTTTTGCATTTACAAAACTGCTGGCTTTTTTATATTAGCAAATGCTTTCAGTTGGAAACAAGCGATTGGCAGGTGTTAGCAAGTAAGCATGAAAGGTCTGAACACTGTGTTCTGAATGAAATGAAATGAACAAGGCACAATACATCTAACTTTCTAAGGGTAACTGGCAAGCAGATGAATGAAAATGAAGTTTGAAACACTGGGAAGTAAATAGTTATACATGTAGCTGCCTCCTTGGGTCTTGGATTAAATACATTAGCATACATTTATTTAAGGGTAGACGGTACACTTTTTTCTTCAGGCTATATGCTACATTTTACTGTGCAAGTTATTTTTCACATGTGGAAGGGGAACAGTAATAAGTTAAGGGCAGACAACAATCTGTGTAACTGTCAATACAAACTCTTAATATTCACTTCAGCATTGTTAACCCTCACGTTAGAATAGTAAGTGCCTGGAGGCGCAGATTTCAGTTTGGAGGAATTGCTACTATCTGGAAAGATAAACTTCCGTCTTGGAAAATGTTTATAGTTGGTGTTTGTGCAATGAGTTAAAAGGGGATATAAACTATGTAGTTTTCTGTTTCTTGAGTGTTTTACTACAGAGAAAATTATATGAAAATGTGGCATGGGTTCTAACAGAGATGAGAAGAAACTGCATACAAGACCACTATGCTAAACATTAGAGTCTACATGTAAGCTGCAATTTAAAAACATATATTCAAAAGAATTGTTATATGTAATTTGTGGGAGTAATACATTTTTATCAAAATAGCTGTTTGTCCATATTAACATGGAATATAAATGGCCTTATAGGTATAGACAAAAGCAGAAAGTACTGAATTCCATTTAGAAATGTAGGGTGCAAATAGCAATGCTACATGAGATGCACTGGGATAAAAGTCAACATGCGAATTTGACACTGATGAATGTCTGTACTAAAATCCTAAGTATCAGGTACAAAAAAAGGGGAGTAATAATATTGATTGTGAGAGGGGCTATGATACTGATAGAAGACAAAAAAAAAAGAAAATAATGGTAGACTTGTGTAGCAAAATGGTACTGTGAAGGGGGAAGGATTACAGTGACAAGAACTTATACTCTACTTTAAACAGTTATGGAGAATAAGAGAATTTGGGGAAAAAGCAGCTTTCAGGAGGGAATAATATTTCATGGTAAAGACTGGAACCTGATTTGCAATAGCCAGAGTGTATCAGAGGAACCTACAAGGGAACATACAAGAAAGGAGCGTAAACTTCTAAAGCAGTAATGAGAATATTTGGTATGGAAGATGCAAATTTAGTAGCAGGAACTCAGGGCAGAATTGATATATTATCCCCCAAGATACTAATGGGCTATATTAGTGAGAAATTATATTTCACAGGGACATATGCATTTAACTGAAAGCTTTAAGCCCAGTCGTTAGCTCTACTAGAGCATTCACCAGTAAACACAGACAAAGATGAAGAATAATTATGCGAAAATGAGACACTGGCATTTTCATGTTTATCTGTCAAAACTAGAAGAATTTAAGGAATGGGTAAGGGATACAACTCCAGAGCTATTAGTGTAGCCAGATATTTCAGAAGGGCTAACTAGTCAGTGGAATAAAAAGAAAATTAGAGTTGAAAAACACAGAAATAAGAGAGAGCGAGAAAGACATGGGAAAGAATATGAATTTAGAGGGGTTAACAAAGGTTACAGTAGTGCAGAAGAAAGCCAATCTCACAGAACAAGAACAGGAACAATTTGAGTGTGCTAAAGGGAAAATAAAACAGTATCAGGATGAGTTTAGAGAGTTTGCTATTAAGCAAATATTTTGGTAATTCTAGAGTGCAGAAAACTTTTAGCACAATGATTTAGACAACGGAAAGTAGAAAGAGTTCCCACCACCTTAATGAGCCTATGATAATAAAAAAATACACACAGATGCTATAGACGTATCAGAGAGACTGTGAAAATGTTATCACAAATTGTATAAAGCAAGAATAGAGAACCAAAAAAAAGGCAAACATGGAAATATTTATGGAAGATAATTACGCCAAGGTTAGATGAAGATGAGGTTCAACAATCAACTGCTAAGAAAGGAAGAGATAAGATAAAATGGTGATACAGAATCAATCAACAATGTAGTCTCTAGGAACTGATGGTATTCCTATGGACATCTGGAAGTTGGGAAAGAAAAAAATTATAAAGATCTGGAAGGCTTTGTTAACAACAGCTTAATGAGGAGGAGGATACCAGCATATTTGAAGAAAGCTGTGCTGGCTGCATTACCCAAAGGTGTAAAGACCCTTTAGACCCAGCTTCATAAAGACCCGGTTCAATTTTAAACAAGTATTTATGTCTACACTGGCTAAAAGAGTAGAAAATATACTACCAAAGTTAATAGCTATGGATCAATGTGATTTTTGGAGGGAAAGCAAGTATTTCACAGTATTAATAGAACAATGCCAATCCATAAGGAAGCAAAGTGTAAGAAAACAGGGCTACTGCTGGTGGATTTTGATGAACAGAAAGCATCTGACAGAGTCAGCTGGAAGTTTTAGAGTGGGGTAATAGTAAGACTTGCATTCCCTGACAGAATGATGGGGTTAATCAAAAGAATATATCAAAGGATATAGGGAAGAACTAGGGCTCCTCTCTGACAAGCTGTGTTTGAAAAGGGGAATCAGGCAGGGATGGCCCATTTCTCCCACTATTTGCTTTATATTTAGAGCTTTTGGCAAAGAAAAATAAGGAATTCATAAATTCAAGGATATAACCAGTATGACATTCAAGAAAACCTTGCTTTATTTCTTAATGTGAAATGCTTGCACAACAGATATTTGTTACAATAACGCACACAGTCCACACATTGAAATTAAGCATTTCACATCAGTTTTTGTATTGGTTCTTAGTTTAACACTACAGGTTACAACCATTATGTTTTTCACAGTACTTACAGATTACATTATTTTGTATCTGATAATCCTGATAGGCAAGTTTTGGTATTGTAGAACATTTTTAGAAATGTTCAAGTCTTCTAGGCATGTAAAATAAATGAAAATAAAATTAAGGCTACAGCAGCAAACTATGTACCCATGAATTAAACAGCTTAGCAATAACCATACCAACTTGGCCCTAAAATGAAGTGTTTAGATGCTTGGATTAAAAAGATTCTATTATGGCAGCTACAGATATCTGGGAAGAAATGAAACAAAAAGATAATACACAAATTAAGAAACTGGAAGTGAAAGATTATATACATAGTTAGTAAGAGTTAAAACAGTGAAAATGCTTTGAGTCCCATTAATCTTCTATACAGGTAAGGAACATTTATCTATCAACTAGAAGAGAAGTTTTTGATAGTTACAGAGTTGAAGGAATTCATTTGGGAGGTAAGCAGGGCAAGAGGTAAATGAGAAAGATCTGATTCTCCACACAGAACAAAGTGGTGTAGGGCTACCTCATCTGAAGAGGTACTTTGAAGCTACCAAGTTGCGGCTCATATGTCTCAAGTAGACGGTCCTGAATCAAACTAGAAAAAGATGATGAAACAAGAGAAACTTCAAGTCATACAGGCAGATTACAATTTTGGATACAGGTTTTTAAGGAGAATAAAAGCAACAAAACAGAATCATATATTCATAAAGTATCAAAGTTTTCTAAGCCAATGCAGGAATGGAGAAAGGAGAATTTACCAACAAGGATATTTGCAAGTAGGAAGCATAGAAAAAAAGCAAGAGGGGATGGGAGTTTTTGGAGGAAATCAGCAAAAGAATCACTGGCAACAAATACGTTGGGAGGGAAAGGTGTCAGAGAGGGATGAGGTTAAGCAGAAGTTTGGACTACAGGTAAGGCACTACCCTCTGCATCAGAGGCTGATAAAAAATAGGCAAACAGAAAAGGCTGTGGAAGTGCTAAATGAAAGACCAGCTCTGGTAGAGTTTTTCATAAAGTGTACAATGGAAGTTGCTGTTAAAAAGAGGATCCTTAAGAGAGTGCATTAAATATTACATGATAATGATATGAATCAACCTGAGGAGATTAGAAAATATTAGAAAAAATAGAACTTAAAGCAATTTGAAAGGCATATCCCAGATGGTTGAAGAACAAGTTTTCTAGTGCCAGTGTACAAGAACAAAGACGACATTCACAAGTATGGGCGGTATACAGGTATCAAACTGTCAGACTGCATGAAAGAGCTGGTAATAAATGAGCACACAGAGTAGTAGAAAGTAAGATGCTTGATGAGTAGCTGAGATTCAGATCAGGATGCAGGACAACCAACCTGGTGTTTGCAGTGAGAAAGACAATGAAGAAAAAGCTGGAGATAAAGATAACGTCCAAATGGGCATTCCAAGGCCTGGAGGAAGCACATGATAAGGTTCCAAAAAGCTGATTTGGGTAGTCTGGTGATGCTCTGAAGTCCTGAAAGCATTGGTAGAATTTGTGCAGCCTATTTACAAGGACCCAATGACACAAGTACATGGACTGACAGAGTTGTTCCAAATGAAAGTGGATGTGCATCGGGGTACAATTCTGAGTCCACTGCTGTTCATACTGGTGAAGGACTACATTAGCAAACAAGCTGAAGGAGACAGATAAAAAATGCTGCTGTATGCAGATCATGTGGTATTACTAGCAGATCCAATGAAAAAGAACCAGAGATCCAAATGTCTCAAATATCAGAGTACTTTATTCTAAACACACGCAAAGCTTTTGAGCCCAACAGACTCAATGCAAGTTAAAAAGTTAAATCCGTTGCTTCTTTTCTACTATATGCCAGCCCATCAATTACAGAAATCATTTAATCTATTTAAAGCAAGGTCATCTAATTATTAATTAGCATATAAAAATCTAATTTAAAACCTGTATAAGTAACATTATAAAGAGATGCAGTAACCATATTAAAACAATACAACATATAAAAAATACATATAAAACATATTTGGTTACACAGCCCAGTTATATATAATCAAACAAAATTATGTTTCAACTTCAGAATCTGATTAATACTATTAGTTATATTAACACCTGGTGCTATGTCCGCTTTAAAATAATTTATCCGTTTATATTCTGCACATTCTGTTTTGTTTATAGTATCACCTCCCTCTACTATTTATAAATATTTATTGAAGAACTCTAAATTTGAATACATGTCTATCATCGCACTGTGCAGTATGCTTATATACAAGGCATTGGCATCTACCTTTATCCTAATTTCTAAAAGATGCGAAGATATTTGATCCTTTAATTTTTGGTTTGTTTTATCTACATAAAAAGAATTACATGCCGCACAGTTTGCAAAATGAACTACATTTTCACTATTACAAGTGGCAAAGGTATTAAAAACAAAAGTTTCTTTAGTAATGAGATGTATAAATTCCTTTCCACTATTAATATATTTAGAGAAAACACAGTTATAGCATGGTACTGTAGCTTGATTCCTAGAAATAGGTCTACTTACACTGGTTAAATGCTAAATCCTTATACCATAAAATTGCTTTTGATTTTTTTCTTTCTTACAAATAAAATAATGCTTTTCTCCTGCTATTTTCATAACTTCAAAACAGAACGCAAAAATAAGCCAGTTCCTTTGGATTGTTGTTTTACCCTGACCAGTTGTTGTTGTGTCTTTCGGCTTTTTCCCAGTTAGGGGTCGCCACATCGGAACTCCGGTCTGCTAATGATTGTCAGTAGATTTTTATGTACAGAGTTGCCAGCCCTGATGCACAACCTTCAACAAAGGTAAGCCCCCATTGACGCATGTCTACACATAGAAGATGCTCTAGCTGAGAATCGAACAGGACAATGTCTTACTGTGAGGCGACAACGCTAGCGCAGTACCACCACCGCAGTACATCTGTTAAATTTCATTAGATGTCCTACAGGCCATTTATCATAATTCTTATCAGTAGTATCATCTATTTGTGCAGCACTATTGCCACCAAGTAAATGGGGCCTACCCTTGCCTACAGTTCTACATTTAATAAATGCATGTTATCTTCATACTATCTGCATTACTAGCAAACTGAAAAGGGACTTCAAATTACAAGGAATGGAATACAAAACTGAAGCCACGTGGGATGAAATAAAGTAAAGACAAGACAGATTTTAACAAGTTGAAAATTAAAAAAAAAAAAACATCATACAGAGTACTTTGATAGAAATGTTAAAGTAACAAATAGTTGTAACTAAGGAAATTATTCTTTTGAGCTGGTATATAGGATTTGAATTGACAAGACATAGGAAGGCCATGCTAAGTTTAATGCTGCTGTTAAAAAAAATGGTTATCAAAATCTAAACCAACGGCAACTGATGTGTTGAAGATTGTAAAGCAGACAAAAGAAAAGGAGGTAGGAGGTTTAGAAAAGAGCACCACATTTCATATGTTCATTCCTCCTCACAAATGGGTCAGAGACCCCAGCTATGCAACTCTTGGATGGCTCAAGGAAGGATATGCTGGAGCACTGCCGAACCAAAGGAAGCCCTGCTTCTGGAGACGATGTCTAATTTATAGTAAGTCACAAAAGTATGCGTCTTTGGCCAGGTGGCTGCAGCACAAATGTCATCAATCGAAGCCCTAGAGGAAAAAGGGGAATATGTTGCCATGGACCTTGTAGAATGGGCTCTGGGGGGACCAGGCAATTCCAACCTTGACTAGAATAAATGAAGGAAATACAATTAGTAAACCATTTGACCAGGGTAACCTTCGAAACAGCTGGCCCAAGCATTCTGGAGAAAAGGAGAATCAGCTGGTCTGACTTCCTGTACCATTTTGTTCTGTGAACAAAGAAATGAAGCTGTCTGTGCACGTTCAAGAGATGTCGCAAATATTCGCCTTTATTAGAAAAGTTAGGGAAAATGACCAGCAAGTGGATGGTCTGATTAATATTAGTTTCTGTGGCTACAGTGGGCATAAAGGTTGGATTTGTACAGAAGGAAAGTCTCGTCCTTATGAAAAATTATAACAGGCGTCTTTGAAGACAAAGCGTGTAATTCAGAAATTCTTTTAGCTGATGTAATAGCTCCCAACGGAACCATTTTCCAGGACAAAAATTTGATGACACATTTATCAGCTGGTTCAAAAGTTTCTGAGTAAGACACTGAAGAAAGTCTTTGACAGGGGTCCAAGTAAAAAGATTCCTTTCATGAAAGCTATACACAGCTTAGAAGCAGATAAAGAGTCCAAATCCATTCCTGAATGGAAGTTAGAAATAGTTGTCAACTGAAGTTTTATAGTAATGAAACTAGCCCCTTCCTTAAACAGTGAAGTAAGGAAGAGGAGTACAGAAGGAATAGAAGCCGAGAATGGGTCAATGTTTTCTTTAGAGGCCCAAACAGCAAATCTTTTCTACTTGTTTCTATAAACTTTCTTTACAGAAGCTTTTTGAGAAGCCAGAATGATGATATGAACAGGAGATGAAAGCTTGGACCTTTGTATGAAGACTAGAATTGGAGAATCCATGGGGTTAGTTTGAGGGTGTGAAGGTTAGGGTGATGAATCCCTGATGGGTGAGCAAGGAGGTCTTGGCTGACTTCCAGAATCCGTGGAGGATATTTCAGATGAGACCAGAGAAACAGGAACTATACTTGATGAGCCCAGTAGGGGAAAATGAGGATTACTGTACTCTTTGGTCTGCTGGCGTTCTGTAAAAACTTTGGGATTAAAGGGAGAGGTGGGTAAGCATATAGGAGACCAGAGAGCTAATCGTGAACTAGAGCATCCCTTGGCAACTGCTCTGGGGGAGGGGGGTTACAGCAAAATACTTGTTGCACTTGTTGCTGAGGGGAGATGCAAACAGGTCATAACAAGGTAAACCCCAATGGCTGAAAATCAGTTTTACCACAAACTGACTGAGGGGCCACTTATGAAGGGTCAATATGGATCTGCTGAGTTTGTCCGCAAGAATGTTGGATTTTCCTGGTATATGTGTTGCAAGTAGAAAGTAGTCTGAAGAGATTGCCCATTCCCACACCCTCATGACCTCCCCTGCAAAGGGGGTAAGACTGGGTTCCGCCTTGTTTGTTGATATACCAAATTATGGAAATGTCAGTATGAATAGCAATCGTTCCAGAAAGAAGAACGTCCTGTAAGACTTGCAAGATTAGAAGGACTGCTCTAATTTCCAGAATGTTGATATGCAATCTAGTCTCCATGTAAAGTCCATGTGCCTTGGACCATTTTTCCACTGTAGTGCCTCCTCACCACAGCTGGGAAGCATCCATGGTCACAGTGGCTGAAGGAGGAGGAGTGGTGAATGGTGTGCCAATGCTTAAATCATCAGACAGGATCCACCATTACAGCTGACGCTTACAAGGAGCCCTAAGCTTGATGGGAACAGATAATAGTTGGTAAAGAATAGACCACTGAACAGCCAAGGTCCATTCCAGAAAGAACTTTGCTAGTGGGACTAAGATGATGGAAGCCAACATAGATGCTAGGTTCTGGAAAATCAGCTTTACCGGAGGAGACTGAATTTTCCATAGTTGAGATCTCAAGGAGAATATGTGATGTGACGGTAAAGATGCTACCTGACTAGTATCCAGAAGAGCACCAATGAATGCCAAACTTTGCACTGGAAATATGTTTGATTTGGCTAGGTGTATTGTGATGCCTTGGGAGTTGAAGATCTGAAAAAGATAATCCCTGGCCTGAAGAAGTTGATGCCTGGTTGCTGCAGTAAGGAGTCAATTGTCTAAACATGGAAACACTTGGAATCCATGCAGTCTCAGGTGAACTGCTGCTACTGCCATACATTATTTCGTAGAACATCGGGGGGGGGGGGCTGTGTTGAGACCAAAGGCCAGAAGTCTGAATTGATGATGACTGGTCCCCAGCCTGAAGCGCAGTTGACTTCTGGAGTTCCTATCTATTCTGATTGGTAGCACGCATCCTGAAGGTCTATACAGCACATCCAATCATCCTTTTGCAGTAGAGGAAGGACAGGCTGTACTGTAACCATTCGGAAATTTGGCTTCTTTACAACAGATTTAGCTGACTTAGATCCAAAACTGGTCTCGTGCACCTTTTTCTTTGGCACCAAAAAAAAAGCAAGAGTAAGTTCTAAATCCTCTCTGCTCTGTTGGGACCTCTTGGATGACTTTTTTTTGCAGCAATTTCTGGATTTCTAGTGCTGCATGCTCCCTTTGAGTGGGTGGACATCAGGGAGAATTTTTTAATGTAATGGAAGTGTTCAAGAAAAGGCAATACAATAGCCTCTGGATATGATATTTAGCACCCAAGAATTTGTTGTTAATTTGGTCCAGACATGTAGGCGCAGTGATAATCTTCTCCCAACTGCCTTCAGAGAAGGACAGCTGGGTAGCCCTTCAGCAGTGCTGATAGAACGTATCAGAAAAAAAGGCTCCTTGAAGGTATGATTTTGCGGACCCCCCCCCTCTGCCTCTAGGGCAGCATCTGTCATTAGCACCTTCTTTCTCACCTCAGAAGGAGGAGTTTCTGCATTGATCACAAAAGGAACCTTGTGGTTTACAAAACCATGTCTTCTTACCACCCTCTGATTCCTAGAAAAGGTATGCTGGGGGGGTAGAAAACTTGATCCCCATGGCAGATAGTGTCTTTCCCTCTTGCTTGCTGTGGGTAAGGGTGTCTTTTTACAGTAGACCCAAACAAGGGATGAGCGAAAGGGGGCTGTGATGTGAGGTATTGCCAACTATGCCAGAACTAGGGCAGAATATGTGCAACATATGCCAGCATAGCTAGCTGGAATTTATAAAGAATTATATGCCATTTGTGTATCAAACTGATTTGTATAGATGCTTATGTTGAAAAATGTGTAAAGCTGCTTGTGTTAAAAATGTACCAACAGTGTGTCCTGTTGGACAGAAAAGAAATATACATGTATGCCAGGCTGCACTGTTGTAACTGATTAAATGTATATATTGTAACAGAGGATACTGGAAGAGAAGAGGTTCAGACTCAGCTAACGTTTAGAAAATTATCCTGAAATTAAATTACTTAATTTAGGCCATAGAGATTGTATTTTTCAGTTCTGATTGTAGCCAGTGATAAAATGTCTGTGAAAACGAGGACTAGGAATTCTGCTGTATTGTCTTTAGCAATGAACCAATTGCTACCCTGGAAGGGTAGAAGTGTTGAAATGGTTTTATGGCTTTCAAATGGTATAACACAGCTTAGCAAAGCTCTGTATGTATATGGTAACATATATGTGTGAGATCCTGGTTCAGTTTCTAGTAAAGGGGGGTAGTATGGGAACCAGAAGTCAGATGACCAGATGTATGTGATGTCATTCTGTAGTCCATCACTGAAATGATGTTTTAATACTAGAGGAGATGGAAGTCTCATAGCAGTATGTTTTTGAAACCTGACATAGAAGGATCACTCATCCACTTCATCTTGCCTTGCTTTAGTAAATAATCAGGGAATACTAATTATTTAAATCAGTCAGGAAAATATAGACAGCTTAATTAAGTACTGCTTTTCTGTATCTGTGTTAATCTATTCATCTATGCTAGATTAATATTTCCTGTGATTGAATTCTGGTGTTTATTGTAAATAAATATTTAAAATTTTCATGTTATTTTATTATTAAATATAACTCAATTTTTCACTGTGGCTGGTCTTTGAGAATATTTTAACCTTTGAGAGTGCTTATATTTATTTGGTGACACTGTGGCCACTCCTGGAAGCCTTACTGCATTGGTCAAACACTACCATTTGCATTAGAATTAATTTCACTCAGTATAATTGGGTATCCTGTAACAGCCTTCAAGAAGCTGGCTTTTAGTGTCCTGGTGGCAGCATCTACCTTACAGTCTGGGCAGAGGGACATAGCCAGTAAATCTGTGTCAGCCATTCCCAAGTGTGTGTGTGTGTGTGTGTGTGTGTGTGTGTGTGTGTGTGTGTGTGCTTGTAAAAGTGTGGGAAAATCAAACCTGAAAAAGTGTGTGTATCAGCTACTTGGAGCAAGAAATCAGAGGACTGGTTTCACAGAGACAGTGGTGGAGGACTTGGCTTGGGACACTCGGCTGAAGACTCAACTCTATAGATATGCCAGTGGGGAGTTTTACTGGGTGCCTTGAAGGGGAGAGAAACCAGACCCTGGACTGTGTGTGTACCCTGTGTGCTCTTAAGGGAATTGTGCTTGGTGCAGATAGCTGCATCTGGAAATACTGTGTGCATCTACCTTTGTTCCAAGTGAACATCCCTCACCAGTATCAGTAGTGAGGATTCACGATCCTTGATTACTAGCCCAGTGGGGGACACCACAGGGGCATTCACAAAATATGCCTTGAAGGGTTCAGCAGAGTCACAAAGCCTCATCCAGGCATGCCTTCTCACAGCAGTACAAAAGCTGGCTGCCCTTGAGGTGCCTTCCGCTGCATGGGAAATGAGCCTCATGGAAGAATTTGTCACCAATGCAAGAGTAGATAGTTGAGGAGAAACATTTTTAAAGTCCTCATCTGACATAGACTAGGAAAGGGAATTGGTAATGTCTCAGACCAGATCCCTTTGCAATCTGGTGAAATAGGCCAAATAATTCAACAACCACAGAACGAAGGGTGCTGAGGTGTATATGCACTTACCAAATCTGCCTATTGTCAAGACTCCTTGTTCTGCGGATAGGCAGAGGAGCTCTGTTCTTCTAGCTCATTTTGGTGGCTGCTGCCACAACCATGGCATCAACTGGGATACCCATAGACCAGTGAAGCTTGTCCTTAGGAGGGACCAAGACTTGGGATGCTCTGGAATGGGTTCCGTCATGTTTGGCTCCTTCCAGGCCTGGCAGGAAGCCAAATCAATGAGGTTGTCCTCGGGGGGGGGGGGGGTCACCAAGACATGAACAGACTTATCCCAAAAGCCTCTAAATGAACCAACTCCTCAGAAGAAGGATGTCGGGACAACCATCCACCTTTTTGTCTGAGGATCTCTAGGATGTCTCCAGAGGATACGTCCTCTGGTGGTGATCATGGGGATCCTTCTCCTTCATCCAAGTTGGTATGTTTGGTAAGGGGCTTTAAAGGGAATTCTAGGTGTCACCTTTTGCATAACCTCGTCTGATGGACCTCCTCAGAGGAATGTTTTGGGGAGGTATCAGAAGAAGCTGGGGTCCCTTCAAAAGGAACATCCTGGAGACTCCTCGGGGTAGACTCACCCTGGGCAGAACTAATGAGCTCGACACTCAAATCCAGTGAGGGGTTAGTACTGAGACCTGAGGCAAGGGGGGTTGAATTTCTGTGCACAGAGAAAGTCCTTTCTACAAACTGGAAAGCTGATGGACCCAGAGAACCCCCTCCACACCTCACATACCCGAAACAGCCAAAGAAGTGATGAAAGGGCCTGCCCTGGATCAGTGACTTCCAGAGAAAACCAGACCCGAACTGTCAATGGCTGAAGCTCCGAGATGGAGGACATACCCAGCACTGACACCATGGATCCAGGACTCACTCTAATCCGAAGAGGTGGGAGCAGAGCCAGTCAAGGTAATTGGAGTAGAGAAGGAAAGTGAGCTCAGATCCGATGCAGACTCCCTCTGGTACCTCGAATTCTGGGGCTCTGAAACCAATGGATGGATTGGAGAAGGAGATGGTAGAAGCTTGGTCATGGATCCGAATGGCGACGGAGCTGATAAGACCCCCCATCTGAATTTGAGCTTTGAGAAATCTCCTCATCATTCTGTCCATATCTAGATCTGAAAGGCTCCTAGAAGACCTGGAGGAGGTGGCCGACGCAGGTCTCAAATGTCCCTTAAGAGTCTGTAAAATCTGTGAAGGCACAGTGGGGGATACAGTTTGCATAGTATATTCCAGCATACAGCTCCAAGATTTCAGATCAGACATATTAGGATCCGACCTGGAGGTGGAAGCCCTGGGCAAAGACAATAAGGAGATATCTTCTGTCAGATCTGAGGTCTGTTTTGGATCTGAAGATGACAACTTGGCCCTCTGCTCTGAAGAAGTTGGATTTGAGGGTTTTGCAACTTTTGTCAGGGGTTCCAAGGAGACCCTAGAAGTCTTATGAGGCAGTTTACTTGGATCTGAAGATCCTGTGTGAGTTCTTGAGGGGGTTTGAGCCTCTGGAGATGAAGAAATAGAAGAAGCCAGAATCATTTTGTTCAGTATCAATTTATTCTGGTGGTCCAAAATGGTCCTGTGATTATATCCCACACAAATGGAACAAGAACTTAAATGTTCTAGGCCCAAACAGTACACACACATTTAGAATCCCACTGAGTTTTCAGACATTTTTAGTCCACTCTAAACAACTTTAACCACAAGGCAAATACACTGTACACCGCAAGTCACACAAACACACACACAGAGTGACTAAACATTAAAAAAAATGATCAATAACCACACTAACAACAATAATAAACTGTAGAAGAGAGAGTAAAATTACCAAGAAAAATAATAATGTCTCAACAAGCACTAAGGCAATCATTTGTATATAAAGGGAGGCAAAAGAACCCCAACGCCTGCAAGAAACTAGGTAGAGGAGGTTAATTAAGTTGTTAAAAAAAAAAAAAAGATAAAAAAACTCACAAATACCAATTTTTTAAAGGAAAAAAATTATCAAGAGTTCACTTATCCCAGCTAAAGAAAGTAACCCTCATCTGATCGCTGAAGCTGCAAACGAGACCTGAGAGAGTACGAGATGTTATAGGACTTTGTGGGTAGAGAGAGGAGCTCAAGAATAGGATCCAAGTCTAAGAAAATGTGTCCAAGTTGGATCTGTAACCCAACTGTGAGGAGGAATGAAAAGGACAACATCAGTTAAAGCCCTTTCCACCATCTCAAAAGCTGATGGACCCGGAGAGGTTTCGACTTGACTTCTTGGAGCCAAACCTCCCGAAGAAGGTAGATCTAGGTCAATCCCGGATCCATGCTTAGGGGTGGAATCAGATCCGAACTGTCCAGGGCCAAGGCACTGAGGGGCAGTGATAGATCTGACAGAATTGGAGCCGAACCTATTCCCTCGGACCTAAAGCCGAGCAGCTCCAAGACTTGCTCTGATCCAAAGGTATCAGAGCAGAACCAGTCAAGGAAATAGTTGGAGTGGAGGGAAAAGCTTTCCTTGGATCAAACACCAGACCTCATGGGGATTTCAGATCCTGGGACACTGAAAAGATTGGATGAATGAGAGAAGGAGATAAAATGAACTTTGAAGTGGTAGGCATACTCATGGAACCAATAGGGGATGAAGCTTGTAAGACCCCCATCTGGATCTGAGAAACTTTCACATCATCCTACACAAACTGACTTCTGACAAGCTTCTGGAGGACATAGAGTAAGTGGTGGATGGGGGCCTGGAATGCTTCTTTGGAGTTTTGAGAAGCTGTGTAGGAAAGTTGGGTGAAACTGACTTAGTATTCCTGAGTTACACTCTTAAAAGATATACCCAGCTTTAGATCCGATGACTTAGGGTCCAAGGGGGGAGCTGCTGGACTTATTGTAATGATGGACAGAGCATATGGATCTGAGATTTTTCTGGTTTTCAATGGTGGCTCCAAAGAAGACCCAGGGGGCTTCAATGGAGACCATTTCCGGTGCTCTAAAAGAGCAGACTTACTAGTTTTTGAGGGGGTTTGATACCCTGATGAAGAAGAAGAAGGCAGAGGACTCCTTAAGATGAATTTGTTTCTCCTATCTGCCAGGACCACAGGATTAAATGTAGAACGGATTCTACAAGATATGTCCAAGTGCCCAGCTCCAAGCCAATAAACACACTCCTTGTGGGCATCTGAGTTTGGGATCTTATGCCCACAAGAAGTGCATTTTTTTAAAACCTGTGGGTTTGTCCGATATAATTATGGAAAGAAAAACAAACATTATGAGTCGCAAAAAGGGAAAAACAGTAACTTTTTTATGAGATAGACAGATAAACAGCAATTACCAGCAATGGTAATATACAGAAATACCCTAGAAAGAGGAAGAGTAAAGAGGAAATATACCAGCAACAGTAATGAAGTACTATAAAAATAGTATAAACAAAAGGAAAAAGGTTTTCCTGACGAACAGCGAAAAACTAGAGGGAGGAAGTCAAAAGAGTAGAGCAGTAGTAATTTGTAAAAAAAACAACTGAATAAACTCACAAGATCATTCCTATAATCGCTCGAGAGCTTGGAACCTGTGTCTGTTCGCTATGGCGGCAACCGAGATCTGAGGCAATGGGGATGGAGTAGGGAATTATGGGTAGAGGATGGAGCTCAAGAGCTGGATCCGAAGTCTGGTATATGCAGCCGAGTTTGATCCAAGGATCAGATCTGAACCCATACGCTGAGGAAGAATGAAAAGTATATCTGATTAGTTGTTTTTTTTTTTGGGGGGGGGGGGGCTCTGACTCTACAGACAGTACTTCTGAGACAACAATGACAGTCATATCAAATGGACAACAAATGGCACCCATATTCTGCCTACAGCATCACTTAGGGTAAAAACAATGTTGTGGATGTAAAGTCAACACACCAACACACACACATACATACACAAATGCAGACATGTGCATGCACTCTCACACAGGCACAAAGGAAAACCAGACACAGACAAAACAGAAACCACAGTGTAGAAAATGAAAACTATCATTACCACCTCAAAGGTCTATGATTTGCTTTTTTGACTTGAATGTATGTAGGCTTGAAAATGAAAGTAATTTTGACTACTCATGGAAAGAAAATGAAAACCTTAAGTAGAGTTGCACTGAAAATGTTGTATCTCAGAATTAAACATTTTTCTTCTGTATAATAGGCAACAAATAATTACATCAAAAGCGAGAATCCCTTACAACAGTAAAACATACATAGTTCAAGAGGCTAATTCAGCATTGTGACACACGGGATAAAGCTCCAACTGCAGCACAGGCAACCAGAATTTGGTTAGTGATTTGGAGCACTTGTAGGCACTGGCACAAAGGATGGGCATGCCTATTATATTTGTGGAAAGACAGAAATGCAGTCAGGTGGAAACTGCAGCATGATTTTCAAGTGCATGTCAGGCTACGCTTATAGTGGGGGGGGGGGGTGTCAATAAGCTGACAAGTGATTTCTGCTTCATGGGTGCTTTGCCCACTTAGGAATTACCATCTCATAAAAATACCTTAACCAAACATACATAATGCTTGCTCCTTGAGTCGCCTCTCATGAGCTGTAGGCATGATGGTCTCAAGTAATTGTATATCTTGAGGCCATTCTCAATGTGGAGAGGAACCCTACCTGCAGACTCCAAAATGATTCAGACACTGCCCTCAAATTAGTAAGAAAGTGCACAGGGATGGGGATCCAGCCTCCTTACAGGCTGTAGACTGGAGAGGGCAGGTGGGGTCAAGAAGAATCAGGCTGGCACCTCTCTTGTGCATAAAGGGTCACAGACAGGATGACTAGAAAATGAAAGGACATTAGAAGTGGGAAGATTATGCAGGTAATAAACAGATCCCATAGAGGCTACTGACTGACTGGGTACAAATTCAAGGTGTATGTAATGTACGTCACTAACTAATTTGCTCATGTTTACCTGAGAAAGTGATGGTCAGAGCTGCAAGTCTGTACTGAGCTGTAAGAAAATTTCTCCAGATGTCAAAAAAACACACAGAAATATGTGCACAGGTAAGACACTACGGGAAACTCTTGTAGAATGGCTTTGCAACAAACAAGGAAAAAGTTTTGATGACCAAGTCTGCAATATACTCCAGATCAAAACTTAGAATGCTCAGAGACAAGAAACTGGGAACAAACAGTCTGGGAAAGTAATGAGATGTTGGATTTTAAATATGTTGGTAGGAGCAACTTAAGGCACTAAGTAAATTATTCTTTTGAGGTGGGATACAGCATCTGAATTCACTTGGCATAGTGAAGTGTTACTATGATTAATGCTACTGGTGGCTAAAAAAGCAAGTCACATGAGTAGTGGGAGTGGCAGTCTCAAACGTTATAGACCACAAGGCCATTCTCTTTGTATAGAGGGAAGGTCTACCTGTAGAGTTCAAAACAGGATTCAGCCACTCCCTTCAAGTTAGTAAGAATGTGCACATGGATTAATTTCCTATATCTTTTAGAAATGAATTTATTTAGCCACAAATCTATGTGAAAAAGAAATATCTAGTTTAAAAATTAAAACAAAGAATTTAACACAAATTAATCGCTTGGGAAAAGTTACAATCATTACTAAAAAGTTTTAGATGATTTCCTGAATATATATGGAAGTATATTCTTGTTATGGACTTTGTAAATAAGTTTGTTTCGATTCTGATTGTAAACATGTTATTACTCTTGTTAAAAAATAAGAAAACATTTTTTGAGAAAAAAAAAAAAAAAGAATGTGCACAGGGATGGGGATCCATCTCCCTCACAGGCTGAGGCTGCAAGGTCATGTTTTCCTGTAGAGGAAGAGATGGAATTCAGAATCTAAACCAAATGCAATGGAAGTACTGAGTACTGTAAAGGAGAAAAAAATGACTGAAGATAAATTTTGTAGGAGGAATGCATGCAAAATAATGGTCAGGAGAAGTGACATTTAAGTGGACACAAGCATTGAGAAATGTATTTAATGTTTGAGAGAAAGAAAATTGTTAAAACCATATGCATGCATACTGTACAAGAATAATAATGAAAATGTTATCACTTTTTTCTGTTAAAGTATGTGAACTCAAATTGTAACTTAAAATGTGATGCTTTAATGAAGACGTTAAAAAAAATCAGATCGCTCAAATAGTGGGCCTGTACTGGAGAAATCCCTCACCCCTCAAACTTGTAAAACTTTAACCAAGAAAAAAACAACAGAAGGAACTGCTAAAAAGACTCCAACCACGACTATGTCAGCAGAAAAACGGATGTAGCCCCACACCACAGTAGAGTCCAGTACTCGAGACAAGGTTCAGGGGAAGGACGTTTATTCAAAAACAGAAAGTCCAAGAGACATTAACGCCTTAGTAAAAACTAGTTAAAAGTTCATTAGGCGCCTACTCCCAATAGACTTCAAAAAAAAATGCAATACTATACATATATATATATATATTAATTATAATTATACATTATTAATATTCATAATTTTATTTATTCAGCAGAAAAGAAAAACAACACACTAAAAACAAAAAACACATCCTTGATACAAAGTGTAAGTGTTATATCTTCTTGGTGTGCAATTGTTGAAATTATATATATATATATATATATATATATATATATGTAAAAAATATGTTGTTATTATAATTAAAAATACATATAATGTTATAATGTTAAATATATGTATATATATATATAAATTAAATTTATTTCATATAATGTTTAAATGTTAAAAGCATGAATATTTTATTATATTACTAATGTGGATATAATGCATGTCAAATAGCACTTAAAAAATCATAAAAAAAAAAAATATAAAATGTGTATATGTTATAATATAAATAAGGAAAAATTATTATTATAATATTTATTAATACATTATAACATAAAAAAACATTAAAACTTTAATTGAGAGAGACAATTTAATTTTTTAATGCTATATATCTATAAATATCTGAAAACAGTGCAGGAGGCCTCTAGTGGAGTAAAATATATTTTTTTTTTATAACTTTGCTTTTACTTAATTTCAATAAGGGGTAATATAGTAATATTATAATAATATCCTTTATTTTTTAATGCTTAATGCATTATTTACCATATTATTCTCTTTCTCTTTCCCAGGTATTCAATTCTGTCCATTTGTATCCATTCTATTATTAATTTATATTAAAACTTGTTTTACAACTTTAATTTGTTTTATATAATAAAGCATTGCTGACTTTCTCTTCATTGATTAAATTTCAGAATTCTCATTTTCATGTATCATCTTTTTTTTTTTTTCAAAGCTCTTACCTTTTTCACAAAGGAAAGCCTCATTTTTTATAGGTGTGATATACTAATATACTGTGTCTGAATTGAAATATTCTGGGCTAATATTATCATTTTATTTCTACTTGTATTATAATGTCCTATATAATGTCATATATAACAATGTTCTTGCAACATTGACTTGTAAAGTGCCCTTCTTATTGATTGTTTTTTCTTTGCTCTTTTTTTTTGCTTTCAAAAAAATATTCATTTCTAAAAATTAATTTATTATTTTTTTTTTCTATCAAATATTTTTTCTTTTATTCATATGCTTAGTGCCACAAAACTCTCTTCTTCTTTTTTCTATATTTATATTATTCTAATATTTATACCATTATATTCTAATACTATTGCTTGTGTATGCTCTTTTATCCTTTAATTTTATTTAATGTTCTGTTTCCTGTACAAGTTCTGTTACTGTTCTGTTTCCCTTTGTTCTGTATATTCTTTCCTTTCCTATCTTCCATCCTTATTCATTCCCATAATTCCTTTGGGTAACCTCCTTTTCCCAAAACATCCTCATTAAAAATCCTTTCCCAAACTTGTCTTCATTTTTTACCCTCATTCGATGTCTTCCCAATGTCTTTTTAACCTACCTTTTTTGTCCTTCCTTAGGATGTCCTTTTTTTAGTATGATGTAGGAGTTATATATATAGTAACCAAATATACACATTCCTATAACATCCTTCCTTTTATAAAACTCAAAAATGCTTCTTTTATAAAACTCAACATCAGACCTTGATGTGTGAAGCTGAAATCACTGGATGTGGCCTTCAATATAATTGCCAATTAAACTAGTTTCTCTATAAGAAGTCCATCCAGAATGACTCTATGCCACCAGTCCAGAGATACATAATATACATAAGAAACTATATGATTTAAATCATGCATTTTTTATCAGGAGCATTAGCATGTCTTTTTTCATCATGATAATAAAATTGCTGTATAGGATGGCCTGGCCCTGCTAATGGAACCCCTGAACTGCAATCCAATTGAAAAAATACCTGCAATAAAATTCAATGATCAAAGGCATATTAATTTATCATTCCTATTCATACCTTCATATGCAATATTTTCTATTCCAAAAATAACTTCCCCCATAAAAATTTTATATCTGAAAAACATTTCCACAATATCAATTGTTAGAAATAGCATAATTTCATGCCATGCACATTTATTTAAATTTCTTAATAGTAGGATAGGCAAGTTTTAAATCGATTTCAATTTCAGATCTACATTTTTGAATTTCAATTGGAGATTAAGCATTTTTTTTGGGTTTTAGGAGCCTTCTGGGGAGCCAGAAGGTATCTTTGGGGGGGGTCGGAAGGGTCCTTGTGGATTTTAATGGGATCTTAAAAAGGATTACTTATCTAATTTTGAAATACTAAAACTAAGCTATATCACCTGTGACTAATGTATCCTCATAACATATTTATGTGTATCATATTGTTAGAGACATTAATAATAACTTTACTTTATTTATTCTCTATACACCTATGTTCCTCATTTTACTTTATTATACATTTTTTTCCCCCCAAAGCATATATGCCATAAAATTCCCCTTCTTTAAAGTCTTAATCTTTATTTCTTTATTTTCTTAATCCTTTAAAATAAACTTTTATCTTTTTTTTTTTATATTCTTAATGTTGTAATTCTAATTCTTTAACTTCTTCTCTTTTCTTTTTTCTAAGTCTTTTTCTTGATTTACATTTTCCTCTATTATTTATGCAATCACTTTTTTCAATTTTATATTATTAATATCAGTACCATTTTTATTATTAAATTTATTTTTATATATTAACATTATTTCCAGTTTCCTTTTAAAAAATTATTATTACTGTTAAATATAAACCATATACCCATAACTGTTGGGTATAAACTAACTACTAAAATTATAAATGCTAAAATTATTCCATGTTTAAAATTGATCATCAACTAAATGCTAAATTCCAAATTATATACCTGTATTACTGTATGGGAGAATGTACCTTGGTTATATGTGCTTCCCCTATTCCATGTTATTTCCCCTTATTCCCTCCTGGTCATCCTTAATGACTGTTTCTTGGAGCAGGATTTCCCTCCATTAGTGTTTCCCCCTTTTATTTCTCCCATTTCCCATCATATTATTCCCCATTTCATTCCCTCTTCATTATTTTCCCATTTCTTTCCATCCATTTCCTGGAATCCATAAGTTCTAATCAACACCATCACATATTTTGGGGTTCTTCCTTCCATAATTATTTGTGTTATCATCATTCTTTAATCATAATTTTTAATCTTTTTTTTCATTTTTTTTAACTAAATTCTATATTCTTTCTTCTAAATATTTCTTAATCTTTTCCATCATTTATATTTATTCTATCTTTATTTCTCTTTCATCTTTAATCCTATTATTTATTCTTTATTGATCATTTATTCTCAATTTTATTTTAACTAAATCACATTTTCTAAAACCACTTTTATTATATTCATAACCCCAAACCAATTAAATACAAAACATTTACCAAAAACAATATTGATAACATTAAACTATTAGGCCCTTTAAAACTATTCCTTTCCCAATACATTCCTTCCCCAATATTTTTTTTTACTTATTAATACTTATTATATTTCTTAGAGACATGCTAACATTTTCAGTACCAATTTATTCACTTTAACCAACACAGACTTGATTATACTCGGAAATGTGCGTGAGCACAGCTCCATGGATGGTGTGTGTGTGTGGGGAGGGTGATGGCTTTGCCTCTGACAAAAAAAAGCATTTCTTAGTAGCTGTAGAAATGCTGCCCTGGAATGTCATCTCAAACAGCATTCACACTTGTGCCCCCTTTCAGTAACACTCTAGACCTTTTTTATATTTACAACTTTGGACATGAACTGAAAACAGAAAGAAGAATGAGCACACACTGCAAGGTACTGCGTATATTTATTCCTCCAGAAATGCAACAGAAGATCACATATAAAGTTAGGCAGGCATTACACAAGAACAGCCAATATTATTAGAAGTCTGACAATGGTGAATTTAAGTAACTGGCAATTATTAAAAGGTATCACAATGACTAAAAATATTTAATATGATCTAATAACATTAGAGTTTAAAAAAGACAAAACCAGTGAGCAGGAAGAAATGCTGCTTTGCTCACCTGAAACTTTCTGTATTACTTCATTAACTTCTTTCATGAAGACCTTCTGTACAAACACAAGATGGTTCAGCAGATCAGTTGTGAGGTTGTGCTCAAAGGAGCCAATCTTAAAAGCAAAAAAGAGTACAGTGAAACAGATGATAAAATGTTGGTCTCTAATGTATTTTACTGATACTTCAACATTGTAAATCAGTGTGATAATCTAGTAAAAAGAATTTATAAGGTTTAATTAATCAATGTACATAATTTTACATGCTTTTAATACTCTTCCCATTCAAGTGCATAATGGCTGGTGCTTTTTAATTAACTGAAACATTTTTAAAAAATATGTACTACAGATAATAAATTTGTGTGTAGAATGTAGTTTTAACTACATCAAATGTAACTGATGTATACTCACTACATCAGCTGATAGACGATGAAAAGGTTAGAGTAGTTAAGGGTTGGAATTTCCTCTTCAGTTACTCTATGTTCACACAATTCTGTATTTTCAATAGAAACTACACTGAGAAAGGTGCACATTTTTTACAGCTGGAGCAATGGCATGATGCCATACTTCAAACCACAGAAAGAGTTTTAAATTCTGAGACTCTCAACTGCGAGTTTAGGAGTAGTGAAACGTGCAAAAATAAAGACATACAGATTGTAAACCAGAAATAGTTGTTTTGGAATATTCTCTTTTCTCCAAGTTATGTCAATCTTGGAGTTAACATTGCTATTCTATTAATGTCACATGTTTGCTTCCCTTCCACAAAACCACACTGATCCACAGCTATCAAATTTGGTAACACACTTGCTATTCTTTTAGCGATTATGGACAAGAACACTTTATAACTGTAGTTTAAAACTGAACTGCACCAGTATGAAGCTGAGTCTGATGAGGCTTTATGTCTTTAGGTAACACAGCCACCACAGCTTTCTTCCAGGATGTTGTCACGTCTCCTCCTTTTAAAACACTGTTAAAACATACCCTTCCAGATCTTTACCACTTTTCTCCTCCCTAGCTTCCAAACTTCTCACAAGAATAGCATTTATTCCTGGAGACTTTCCTGTAGATTAATTATACATCACAGTTTTTATCTCATCTCCTCCTATTGTAACTGTCAATTATTGAGACTTATCTACCCCTAACTTTGACATACCTAAAACATTCAATAAATATTTCTGTTTGTGCTTTTTTCTTGATGCCCGCGCATTCCTCTACTTTACACAAATTTTCATAAAACTACAAGATCTCTGGTTATTTTTCTTGCTATAAGTTCCTTAAGTATGGCAACAACACTTTCTACTTTCTGTTGCCAAAGTCGTTGCAATAAGTTTTTTTGTGCTTTTGAATTATCAGAAACAGTTGCTTAACAGCAATCTTTCTAAACTCATGGATATTATTCAGAAGCCATTTTGCTCTGCAGTTGAGCCTCCGCTTGTTCATGGAGATTCTCCCTATTCTGGAATACTTTAACCTTTGTCTGCCCCTCTAAACAATTATTGTTGCTTCTTAAACATATCTCTTCTTCTTTTAATCCTACCTTAGATTTTAAACTCCACTTTCACTTTATTCTACTCACTAGTTAACACTTCTGAAGAAATTTCTATCTTCCCTAATAACTCTCAAATAACTTCTACAACCTATTCCTTAAATTCCTCTCTTTTTAACAGGTATGTGGGGAAGGGCCAGTGACTCATTTTTACTTCATTATTCTGTATTGTTTTCTTTGTTGTTATTGGTGCATGGTCTGAAATAGTTATTGGATATGTGTCAAAGCTTTCAATTAAATAAACATGCCCCTCTAAAATATAATTTCTGTCTAGTCTAGCTCAGTTATTGTACCTTGTGAAATAATATGTAAATTTTCTTAAGAGTTCCTACTACTGAATTCAAGTCTTCCATACCAATTATTTTCATAAATTTCTTCAGAAATCACAACTCTTTTGTTATATTTCCCTTCTAGGTCTCCCGGATACGTCCTCTCTGTTGCAAATCAAGTTCCAGTCATTATCTACAAGTTACATTCTCTGCTGAAATATTAATATTCTCTACTTCTCCAAAAATTTTCTTAAGCTCCATAATCACAGTTTTAGGTAGAATATAAATACATGCCATTGTAATACACCTCCCTTGCCAGTAGCCTCTTACTACCACAGATTTACCATTATTATCGTTTTTTCCCTTTTCTGTCATTACTGGAGTTCCTCACGTAATTAATATAAGTACTCCCCCCTTTCCTCTGTACATGACATTCTGCTGAATATCAGTCCTGAAATCCTTTCTTTATCAAATTCATATTTACTTCTTTCTAAATGTGTCTCCTGTAACACTGCTATATGCACTGTGCATTTCTTAATTTGGTACTCTTATGCTTTGGTCTATACTTGTGAGGTCATTTATGTTAAAAAAATAATATGTTTAGTGTAACCACTATGATAAGAAGTTATTGTTCCTACTTACTATATATGACAGTGTTTTAAATGTCGATTTCTAGCTTTTGTGTTACATGTACCCACTAATGACTGACAGGTTGATCTGTTACACAGTTGTTGCTTCTTTTCATCTCCATCTGAATCTTTGTTACACTTTACAAACCTTTTGGTTTTAACGAAAACCTTGAAAAAAAAACACACAAAACACCCCCTTATCATACTGACTTAAAACACACACAATTATGCACATCTTCAAATAATGAAGTTTAACCCTCCAATTAAGAAAAAATGTCTTAAATCAACAGCTATACACACACACACACACACACACACACACACACACACACACACACACACACACACACACCATAACCCAACGTTAAGGTTATCCACACTAAGACGCATGTTACAGCCTGTACTCCTAGTTATACTAATGGCTGGCTGTTCTCATCTTATATTTATTCCCCTCCCAGATGTGAAAAAAAAAGCTTACATGTTTTCAGTATTGATTCCGTCTATAGTCAGCTTGCCTCCATGGAAACACATGCACAGCATATGTACATACAGCTATGCAAACCCCTCAGCTTACACTGAACATTTATTTACCAAAAGGAAAATTTTTCATTATATTCAGTGGCCTCTTGTTTATTTGCTTACACACACAAGAAACTTGTTATAAGATTAAGCTAAAGGCCTTAATCCAGATAATGTCCCAGACTGGTAGCTGCACCCACAGGTATTACTTAACCTAACATTAATGTTACCCATGATAAGCTGCATGTTACAACCTGCGTTCTACTTACACTCATTGCTGTCTGTTCTCGTCTCATCTTTATTCCCCTCCTAGATATGAAAAACGTATATGCTTTCAGGCTTTTAGCCTTAAGAAAAAGTGCACTGGCTATCTTTAAATAAAACTAAATTATACATTGTACTAGTAAATGCTACCAGAGTATAGCTTTAAGGAATTTGGTGCTTCTGGTCTATAAGATCATACATAGGAAGTGTAGGAGATAAGAACTAGCATAGGGAGACAGAAGGAAGTTAGGAGTTTTGACAACTGAAGACAATCATCAAAGGGACTAATAGTCTTAGCAAAATAAACACTGGAGACCAGGGTACAGTGAAACAAATATCTGTGCTTACACTTGACAAGACATGGGAGGAAGTGATAAAGTGGCTACTAAGCAAAAAGGTTAAAAGTTAGAGCTGATGCAGAATCATACAAAGTCAAAGTGGTGGCAAAGAGATGCTAGAATGGGATGGTGGAAGCAGCATTCTCAGAAGTGCTACGCACCAAGAAGAAGATGATTTCATTTAAATCTTAACAGTACCCTTATGACGTGTACTACACTGTTTGGATTTCATAATAAATTTGATTCTGCGTTCTCTCCTAAGTTGATTCTGAAGTGGCCGAGATGGAACACCTCTTTACCCCAATTAAACAGTAAAATAAAATAAATCTGGGCATTACTGCTGGCAGTGGACAAAGGTGTTTAGAAGTGCTACAGGGATGAGGATGGAGGAGGCTTGGCAGGAAAACAAGCTTTATGCCAGTTACAGGAGATGATTAATCTTAGTCCAAAAGGGAGAGTGACGCACACAATGGAATTGGAAGATGTGTATTAAGGATGGCATCATTAAGCTAAGCCGGAAGGGGGAGGAAGCAGAAATGAAATGAAAAGGAGGACAGAGAAACTAGCAGCAGTGAACAACAGTGACATGGTTGTGATGCAGTGCAAACAGTCTGGGTAGGAAGTTGGGGAAGACACAAACACACAAAATCACTTCAGGAAGTGATGCGGGAGAGAAAGTGAAATACTGTTAGCATCACAGAAATATGAGCTTATGATAAAAGGAGGTAGGACAAGGAAACGTCTGGATATAGGTCATTTGGTAATGACACAGAAAGGAAAGATGCAATGGAATACTGATCTAAATAAGGGCATAAAGAAGGGTTTCAAATGTAAAGTTAAAGAAAATAAGGAATGTCACACCATGAAGAGTACAAGGGGTGCAGTAAGGTCAAAACCTAAAGAAGGCACCTTAGCAATTAAGGCAGAGACAGGAGAATGCAGGGAGACTGACAAAAACTGCATTAGCCTCAAGACAAATGAAGGAAGGAGAATAAAAGATTGGAAGTGGAAGACACAATAAAAGAATGAGGGTAGGAAGAAGGAGTTTACAGCCATGGAGGAACTGAATTGACTAAGAAAAGACTGACATTCCAAGATCCTAGTCTAGAGGAGAGTGTGAACTGACTGAGGACTGAACCATGATGACTTCAGTTAAATGGTGCAGGACTGTACCACAAATGCAAATATCTGTGCATGTTTTAAAAAGGTGGAGAGGGAGCAGAAATCTATACACTGTTTAACAGTGCAGAAGAGGGTCAGCATCTCCAGGTAATGATATCACAAAAGATAATAAAAGATCACAGGACTGTAAAGTTTAGAGTGGGAGAGGGAAGGTTAAAAATATAAGGTCAAAATGATGGTGTGGGATTTTTAGGACAATGAATTATGAAGCTCAAAGAAGAGAGTCACTGTTGAATTAGAGACAAGGGAGAACACAAAGGCTTAAACAAGCTATGGAAACAGGTTCTGAATGCAGCAATCAGGATTATGGACAAGTTCTGAGGAAAAAGGAAAAGAAAAAAGAGAAGTGCAGTATGGCTGCAAAGGAATGTAAGGTTAACATTCAAGGAAAAATATAAGACATGGAAGAGATGAAAGGGGTAGAAAGGTGGAGGGAGCAAAATGGAAATAATAAGCAGAAAGGCAACAAGTGGGGACATCAGAGTCATACACTTGCATGAAATTGGCAGAAGAGGTCAAAAGAAGGGAAAGGTTTCTTTATGTATACAACAGAAAGGAAGGAGGGACAAGTTTGATCAAGTTGAACAAATCTGGGAAGAAAATAAAAAAAAAAACTTGGAAAAAAGCAGAGTTACAGAATGAACAGACTGCTGCTGTTATTACAAGGAAAAGCAAGGACAGAGTGCCATGCTAGTAGGGAGGTATGGCAGACAGAGTGATGAGAACAGTGAAAAGATACCAGAAAATAAAGGCTGAGAGAAAAAGAGGGTTGGGGCAAGAAGGGATGCTTCCCCAAGTGTTCCCCATATGCCAACTAATCCCATATCAGATGTTTTGATCAGACTGTTGGCCACTACAGAAGTGCCCAAAGGCCAGGAGGTATGAAATTCCTTTCCAAGAGTGGAAGGAGCAGGACAAATCCAGGGAACTCCAAGTCTATTAGCCCAACAGGAGATGTAGGTAAACTTGTGGAAGAAAATCCTGATGGAATGGAAGGTTGTTCCTCAAAGAGGACGAATCTATAAGATAATAACACAACTTTGTGGTCACCAAAAACTATTATTCAAATCTGATCAAATTTTATGACTAGAATTCAGAAGAACTTAAAACATGGTTAACAAAAACTGCAACAAAACCTTTAACATGGTTTTGCACAGGCAGCTGCTAGTAAAACTGAAAGGCTAAGGGGTATGATAAAAACTAAACCGCAGCATTTCTAAATGGCTGAATGGTAGGATACAGACTTTTCTGAGAGCTGGGGTGTTAAGAATCAGGAAAGTGACAAGAACTCTGCAGTGGGGGCTGTACTCTTCGGTGCTTATTTCAAATATATTTCAGGGAAAAGAGAGAATACTATCTTTTGCTGATGTTAAATGTTAAATACAACATTAAAGGATGCAGGAACAGTCTAAAGTAAGCTCTGGAAAGACTAGTGGGTCCAGATGTGGCAGTTGAGGTTTAACTGGTGTAATACACACAAAATGGAAAGTACTACATCTGGACCACAGCAAGCCTCTTGTGAAGTATGAACTGTGAGCAATGGTACAGATGGCAATAGAACAGAAAAAGACTCTGGGGATGTTGATCATACCTGGAATAGACCACTGAGATCAGACTGAGAAGGCAGTGACAGCAGCTAAAAGAATGCTGGATTTTACTTCTAATGTCTGTCCTAAGAATAACATAGCTGCACTAACAGGTTCTAGTCATGATCATACCTTTATTGCTGCATGCAAATCTGTAGGCCCCAGAAGGAGGTGGGCATCAGGCTGTAGAAAGACAGAGGATAACACCTGGTTCCTCCTTGTTTGCTGATGTACCAAACCACTGATATTTTGCCTGTTTGGATTGAAATCGTTCCCAAGAGGAAGATTTCTTGGAATGCTTACAATGCCAAAAGCACTGCCCTCATCTCTAGAACACTGATGTGCAAATTGAAATCTAACTGGGACCAAGTGCCTTGGATTGGCTTTCCCAGATAATGCCCCCCCGACACCCTATCTGCGATGGTCCGCAGTCACTATGGCTTGGATTGAGGAGGGACAAATGGACAGCCCAACACAATTGTAGTCTTTCTTGCATACATTTGTGATTAATACCTGATGGGACACTGGCTGATTCAGTAATCATCATTGTGACCCATGGAGCCATTGTAGCATTTGCATGCGAAATCTCACAAGGGGAACTAAAGTGATGGCAGCTGCCATTGATCCTAGAGTCTGTAACAACAGTCTTGCAGTCACTGTTCTATTTTGAATAATCTGATTGACTTGCGATTCTAGTCTCTGAAGACTTTCTTGGGGAAGAGACGGAATACAGGTGCTTGTGTCTAACGTTGCTCCTATGAACTCTAAGTGCTGTGTTGACTGCAGATGAGATTTTCTTAGTTTACAGAGATCCCCAGTGAGGAGGAAGTTTGAAGTACATAGTTTTTTGCCTGCAACAGTAGATGCCTGGTGGGTGCGGTAATGAGACAGTTGTCTAGGTAAGAAAACATACAGAATCCTTGCAGTCTGAAGTGAGCTACTATCACTGCCATGCATCGGTCTCCAGTCTCCTGTTTTCTTTGGCATAAAAAGAATCTTGAGTAAACAGAGATCCTATCTGGTCTGGTGGGACTGCTTGGCTGACTCTCTTGTCAAACAGATTTTGAATTTCTAGTACCACTGCATCCTGAGACTGGGTGGAATGTCTGATATTCTTTTTGGTTGTTTTTTTTTTTTGAAAAAGGGATACTGTATCCTCTGGTTATAATCCTCTGCACCCAATTGTCCATTGTTATATTTAGCCAGGCAGATAGGTGCAGGGACAATCATCCCCAACTGCCTCCAGAGGATGGCAATCGGGCCTCCAGTCAGGAGTGCTGCTAGAAGTTACCAGGATACAAATTCCTGGAATCTTGATTTTGTGGGCAACCTCTGCCTCGTGCATAGCATCTTCCATTATAACTCCCCCTTTGCCCCGGGGGTGTCGTTACCATGTGGGTCCTGGAAAGGCCCTTGGGACTTTTTGAATCACAGCTTCCGACTCCTTTGGTTCCTTGAGTAAGGCAGTTGAGGACTGGAAAAGCATACTACATGGCAGAAAGGTTCTTTCCATCCTTCTCACATCTGGCAAGAGCTTCTCTAACTTTGGGGCCAAAAAGGGATGTTCCATCAAAAAGGGCACTGACGAAAGAAGACTTAAATTACTCCGCAAACTCACATAAGCGGATCCAGGCATGTCTTCTTATGGCTACGCCAGAACCCACTGCCCTAGTTGTCCCTTCTGCTACATGTGCAATGAGCCTCATGGATGAATTATGTATTGATTCATGGGTTGCCAGCTAGGAAACATCTTTATCCTGCACTCCCTCAGCTACGGCTCCTGTCAAGAGTGTCTGATAGCTCCTTTATTAGGTCTCATTGGAGTCTCATAAAATGTGCCATGAAGTTCAGTGACCTAAGCACAAAGGTTGATGAAGTATATACAAGCTTCTTGAATCTATCCATCATCCTAGACTCCTTGTTAGGAGGATGGATAGCAGGACTCTCGTCTGCAAGTTCTTTTTAGTGGCAGGTGCAACCACCATGGCACCTACTGGAATTCCTTTTGCCCAATGCTAAAGATCCTCAGGAGCTACAAAATGTGGTCTGGTCTATTGGGAATTCACTCAGTGGAATCAGGAATATTCCAAGTCCACTGCGCAATCAATTTAATTAGATCATCAGCAGGTGGAGAGGTCCAAGTGGTAGATGGTCGGGCACGAAAAGCTTGCAGCTATACCAATTCCTCCGAGGAAGGCTGATGGGAAGTCTAGCCACCCCTCTGTTCCAGGATTTTTAAAATGTCTCCAAATGAGAAGTCTTCAGGGGGTGACCTTGGAGAACCTTCCCCTTCATCGAAATCAGTATCCTCTGTGCAAGACACTTCAAGAGAGTCCAAGTGCTTCCTCTTGCACTTTCTCTTCAGTGATACCTCTTCGGTGGGATGGGCCCAAGAAGTATTTGAACAGGACATAACCACCTTTGTTGAACCCTGGGACATCTGTGCCTGCTGTCCCAGGGCAGAGGCTGGAGGTAGCTCAGGGCGAGGGGAAGGACTGGGATGTTGGCCTGATGAAGATGGTATCGACTGTGAGCCCACAGTTGTCAAGAACCTGTCCATGGCCTGGAAGCTAGGCCCTCCCATACAGGAATGGGAGCCCAGAGCAGAGATAGACTCCCTTGGAACCATGTTCCTACCCTGCACAGAGGAAGCCACCTCTGAAGACGAAGCCAGTGCTGAGGTTACATGTGCCAAAACTCTGAGGAGTATGGATGGCTCCGACAATATCAGAGTGGATCCACGCTCTGTGGAACCAGCAGCGAAGCTTCGACTCCAAGAGGTCTCCAGATCCGACAGAACCGAAGAGTTCAGGGTAGTCACCGGTGCTGGAAAAGATCTGATTGGCACCCCACAGATGAAATCTGGACAGTTGGTATCAGGTACTCAGAAGGCTCAGTTGGAGTCGGAGGAGGAATAAAAACTGGTGAGGTAACTGATATGGTTCCAGAGCTAGGAACAAATGAAGAAGCTAATCACCTCACCACCAGGAGCAGTCCACCAACCTCATATCAGACTCTGTTAGGCTCATGGTGGAACAGACCGAAGAGACCGATGGGGATCTGGGTGTAGGTCTTTCCAAGAAAGGACTTGGAGGTCTGTCTAGGAAGGGTCTACAAATGTGGAATGCCTTGTTCAAGGTCTGTCTTTGAAAGAAAATTTCCTAGGTTCCAAACAACAGGGAACCAAGGGTTGAGAAGGCACTGAAGTGGGTGAATCTGAAATAATTCTTGCAGCTGATATAGTCTGTGCAGAAGCTGGCACCGAATGTTCAAGAAATTTCACTTTCAGTTTCGAGGAAACAATGGGAACCGGGGAAGTTTTAGTAAGTTTAGCAGGAGGTACCAACAAAACTGTCAGAACCAAATGGCTCCTCTTCTTAGACCTTTCCTGTTTACTCAAAGAGAAGACAAAGGGGAGCTGATATCAGTTTTTGATTTTAAAGATGCAGATATGGCCTCAGTGAAACCAGACTTTATAAGGCCCTTTAGAATCTATTTATTTTTTTTTCATTCTACGAGGGACCGGTGACAGAATCAGTGACAAATAGCACAATCTTCTTGAAAATGCACTGGCCCAAGCAGTAGACACAGAGTGTGTCTGTCAGAATTGGGTAATTTCCTATTGCACTTCTGGCATCTTTTGAAGCCAGAAGTTCCTTTAAGTTTCTCTGCCATACGAGAAGGGCCATGTACACACAGACAGGCACAAAGAAAGGAAGTATAAGGTAAGCTAAGAAAACTAAGTTTGTTGTTTTTTTTTTTAACTAGCTAGGCAAAAGGAAATAAATTACCAACAATGGTGCAGAAGGGCTACCATAGTAGTAAGTAGACAGAAAGGAGTACCAACAATGGTACGAAAGATTTACTGTGAAGGTAGAAAAAGTGAAAGCAAAGGACTACCAACAATGGTAATAACAAAAACCCTAAAATGTGTTAAATACATTAGCCTAGAAGAGCTGGGTAAGGGAAAGATAAATGTTTTAGCAAAAGAAAGAAGAAGTTATGTACTTACCATAACGTTCCATCTGAGTAGGTGGCTTCATCTGTCTGCAACCTGTGGGTCTTGGATCCGATATTGGATCCGAGCCTGCAACTTGTTTCATAGCTAATGGATCCGAGCTCCTAGCTCCTCCCCTCACCCATAATCCCCTGCCAACCCTCCATGACCTCAGATCAAGTTTGCCCTTCTATAGATACCCAAAAAGGGTATTCCAATAAACAACCTACATAGATCCATTCTGAAGGCCAGGGGGAAGGAGGGGGGGATGGTTGCAGACAAATGAAGCCACCTACTCAGATGGAACGTTATGGTGAGTACATAACTTCTTAATCTGAAGTAGGGGCTTCATTTGTCAGCAACTTGTGGGACAGAGTCCCCAGCTACCTGAATCTTGGGTGGCGATCATGGAAGTATATTGCGGAGCACCGCAGAGCCAAAGGATGCTCTCCCTCTAGAAATTACGTCCAGTTTGTAGTGGTTAATAAAGGTATGAGATGAGGCCCAAGTGGCTGCCGAACAAATATCATCCAACGGAACTCTAGATTTGAAGGCAGAAGAAGTAGAGATAGAATGAGTGGAATGTGCGCAAACTCCTCCAGGTGCGGGTCTCCCAGAAGCTTGGTACGCTAAAAAAATACATTGGGAAATCCAGCGTGACAAGGTGATTTTTGAGACTGCTTTCCCCAAATTGATTTTGGCAAAGGAAATGAACAGCTGGTCAGATTGCCTGTGACCAGCAGTCCTATGAGTATAAAAATGTAGCTGCCTATGAACATCTAATGAGTGCAGCTTGTACTCTGCTTTATTCTGATATTTAGGAAAGAAGACCGGTAGATTTATGGATTGATTTATATTGGTTTCTGATGCTATTTTGGGAAGGAAGGAGGAATTGGTCCTGAGGTACACTCTGTTCGGATGAAAAATCAAGTAAGGAGGCTTCACAGAAAGGGCTTGAAGTTCCGAAACTCTTTTCGCTGAAGTAATGGCTACAAGGAATGCTGTTTTCCAGGACAAGTATTTGAGATCCACTGAAGCAGCAGGCTCAAATGGGGGAGCAGTTAGGGCTTGAAGAACTAGTGAAAGATCCCAAGGGGGTACAGCTTCTTTGATAGGGGGTCTGAGCAGAAAAGTACCCTTGAGAAAGGTTTTACACAATTTGGTCGACATCTAGGGCCCTGTGTTATGTCCCACATGGTAATGGAAGATGGCCGCCAATTGTACTTTGACGGTTGAGCAACTAGCGCCTTCCTGAAAGAGTCCGGTTAGGAAGTCTAGTATGGATGGAAGAGGGGCCGTAAAGGGATCTAGATTATGATGCTCCGCCCAGACGGAAAAACGTTTCCATTTACTGCGGTACATTTTCCTGGTGGAAGGTTTATGCGCTGCCATGAGGATGGCTTTGACTGGTGAAGAGATACCGGGAGTCCTAACTATGAGTGGAACTGGAGCAACCAAGCTGTCAGCTTCAGACTGTCCAGATTTGGGGTCGACAAGCCCGACGGATGGGAGATTAGATACGGACTGTGATCCAGAATCCAGGGGGGATTCACTAGGTGAGACCACAGGTAAGGGAACCAAGTTTGCTGAGGCCAGAATGGGGAAATGAGGATCATCCTGCTCCCCAACGGCGAGGCTTTCTGTAAGAGCTGTAGCATCAGGGGTAGAGGAGGATAGGCATAAAGTAGACCGGGCGGCCAAGCATGCACCAGAGCGTCTCTTGGAGATTCCCCTGGAGGGGGAATCAGAGTGAAGAAATTGTCACATTTGGTGTTTAAGGGAGAGGCAAAGAGATCGTAGCAGGGTTGCCCCCATATTGCGAATATCTGCTTCGCTACTAGTGGGTTGAGAGACCACTCGTAAGGGGAAAGAATAGTGCGGCTGAGTTTGTCCACTAGGATGTTGGCCCACCCCGGAATGTGCGTTGCAATCAGAAAGCGGTTGGTGGAAATCGCCCATCCCCACACTCTCATGGCTTCGCGGCATAGAGGGTAGGACTTGGTTCCCCCTGTTTGTTGATGTACCAGACAACAGACATGTTGTCCGACTGAATTGCAATAGTTCCTACGGGGAGGAGATGCTGAAGTGCTTGCAACGCGTACAGCACCGCTCTCATCTCCAGAACGTTGATATGCAGGGAGGTCTCTGTATCGTTCCACGTGCCTTGGACTGTTCTGCCTGAATAATGCCCCCCCCACCCGAGGCGGGAGGCGTCTGTGGTCACCGTGGCGAGAGGGGGAGGAGTGCAGAAGGGTCAGCCCGTATGGAGATCCGGAGCATGAAGCTACCATAACAGGGCCCTCCTGCAAGCCTTGCTGATAGCGATGGGGTGATGGAGAGGAAAAGACTGAAAGGACCATTGCACTAGGAGGGTCCACTGCAGTACCCTCATGTTCAGGCGGGCGCATGGAAGGAGCATTATCGCTGCCGCCATGGAGCCCAGCGCCCTCAGGACCAATTCCGCCGGTGGGGCTTCTGACTGGTGGATGGCCCGCACATGAAGTTGCAAATTCCGTAGTTGTTCCAAAGTCAGGAAGGCTCATAGATCTCTGGTGTCTATTCTGGCTCCTATAAATTCTATGACTTGTGTCGGAGCAAGGAAAGATTTGTCCGCATTGATCGTGATGCCTAATTGGGGGGCTAGGCAGAGAAAGTAATCTCTGGCTGAGCAAAGTAGATGCCTTGTTGGGGCAGTCAGGAGCCAGTCGTCCAGGTACGGGAAGACCTGCATTCCATGGAGTCTCAGGTGGGCTGCTATTACTGCTAACACCTTGGTGAACACCCTGGGGGCTGTGGTGAAGCCAAAGGGAAGGACCCTGAACTGGTAGTGACTGGCTCCCAGCCGGAAGCGGAGAAACCTCCTGGATCATCTGTCCATTAGAATGTGGTAGTACACATCCTTGAGGTCTATAGAGCACATCCAATCGTTCTCCCGTAGGAGGGGAGAACAGATTGAAGAATGACCATTCGGAGTTTTTCCTTGGTTACCGACAGGTTCAAATGGGAAAGGTCTAGAATTGGTCTCAAGTCCCCCGCCTTTTTTGGCACCAGAAAGAACCTGGAGTAGAACCCTAATCCAAGCTGGTCTTGGGGGATGGGCTGGATGGCTCTTTTTTCTAGCAGCTGCTGGATTTCTGCGGCTGCAGCCTCCCTCTGATCGGGTAGTACATCGGGGAGGTTCCTGATTTTGGGGACATGAAGCACTGGAATTTTGTATCCTCTAGATATAATTTGAAGCACCCAGCGGTCTGACGTGATGGACTCCCATGCCGCTAGGTGCTCCAAGAAGTGCCCCCCTACTGCCTCCAGAGTAGAGCAGCCGGGCAACCCTTCAGGGCTACTGCGTGGGCCGGTCAGAGAAGGATTCTCTGGACCCAAAGTTCCTCGGAGCCCCTCTGCCCTTGGAACGGCATCCTCCCTGTCCTCCTCTGCCACGGAAGGACTGGTTGCTCGGAGTGGGTTGGGAATGTTGCGATTTCCGGAACCACATCTTCTTCTGACCCTTTTGGTTCTTCGAAAAGGACCGCTGGGGAGCAGAGAAGCGGACTCCGACGGCAGACAACGTCTTCCCGTCCTTCTTGCTCTGGACTAGTGTCTCGCAAACCGTTTTGCCAAACAGGGCAGAACCATCGAAAGGGGCGTTCGCAAAGGACGCTTTAAAGGGCTCGGCAAAGTCACAATGCCGGAGCCAGGCCTGACGTCTCATGACTAGGCCCGCTCCGCTAGCTCTAGCGGCTCCCTCGGTGGCGTGGGACAATAGCCGCATAGAGGTATTCGAGATGGATCTCAGAGTGGCCATTCGGATGGAGTACAACTGTTTGCCCTCCGCCAACATGGACTCAGGGGGGAGGCAGCGTATTCTTTGATAAGATCCCGCTGCATCCTGATGACGTGTGCTATATAGTTCAGGGACCTTACAGAAAAGGTCGCTGAACTAAAAACTCGCTTCCCTAAGTGATCCATCGAGCGGGACTCCTTGCTCGGTGGATGGACTGAGGGGCTCTCCTGAGCTAGTTCCCTCTTCGTGGCTGCCACCGTCAACATGGCATCTACGGGGGGACCCTTGCTCCAGTGGGACCGGTCTGCGGGGGGGCTCAGTATCCTGTCCGGGCATTTAGGGACTGGCTCCACGGTGTCCGGGTCTTTCCACGCCCTGGTGGTAATAAGGTCCACCAGGGGGTCTGCCGGAGGGGACACCCAAGAGGTAGATGGGCCTGCTTCGAATGTCTCCAAAAACATGGACTCGGAGGAAGCCTTAGGGGCAGACCATCCACCTCTGATCCTAAGCATTTCCATGATGTCTCCAAAGGAGACATCCTCAGGGGGTGATCTTGGGGAGCCTTCCCCTTCATCCAAGTCCGTGTCCTCGGTTAAGGACTCAAGGGAGTCCACGTGCCTCCTCTTACACTTGTGCTTGCGAGGCACTTCCTCGGGGGGGCTGTCCAAGGAGGTCTCGCCAGCAACATCCTGTTCCAATGGAACAACCTGGGACATCAATGCAGGTTGTCCCTGTGGCCGGGTGATAGAAGCCTGGCCCAGCAGACAGGGAGTGCAGGGTGGAGCCGAGACAAGGGCCGGGGGTCCAGATGCTCTCGACAGAGCCCTCTCCACTACATCGAAGGCCGAGGGGGAACCGCTCTCCCTGGGCTCCGAGAGCAGTCTCCCACTCGGATCCGATGAAGGGATCGGAGCCAGCGCCGAGACTGTCGGATCCGAAGGACCAGTGTGCTCCGACCTGGATGGAGCCGAAGGCACACTGAATCCACGGATCCGAAGCTCGGCCCATGGCTCCGAGAGGTTGGATCCGACAGACTCGAGGGCAGGGTCAGATCCAAATTACCAAGTACTGCTGGCGCCAACCCACCCCCGGCTCCAACGCTGCCCAGCTCCGAACGCTCCGAACCTGGGAAGTGGGTCGGAGAAGGAGCAATTGGAGCAAAAATGGGTGTTGAGCTCCACCCCGAAGGGGGGGGGAGGCAAGAGCACTCCCATCTGCAGTTGGGCCTGGATGAACCTTCGCATCATCCAGTCCAAGTCTGCATCTGATATACTGTAAGTCGATCTCGATGAGGCCACCAAGGCAGGCCTGGAATGCCGCCTCAATGACCTCGATGGAGATCGGGCCTCCTCCTCCTCAGGTCCTGGGGAAAAACAAGGAGATCGAAGCCGAGGAGGAAGAGACCTAGAAGCTGTGGAGGGAGAAGCCCACTTAGCCGGCGGCTGAAGCGGAGGCCTCGGCCCGCCGCTTGTGGTGCTTCTCCCTCCGTTTCTCCCTCCTGGCCTCCCTGTCCTCCGGCGCTTTAGCGGGAGTTTGAGTCCTGGCCGAAGGAAGGGGGGCAGGAGTGGCTATCACCACAGGCTGTGGTAGTGCCACGGGAGGAGCAGGGGCTGAGGCCGAGTCCGGGGGCAAAAGTCTCGCCAGGACCAGCTTTGACCTCCGCTCTTTCAGTGCCCTGGGGTTGAACGCTGCACAAATGGTACAGCCTGATGAGAGGTGTTCAACCCCAAGGCACCGAACGCACTGAGTGTGGCCATCAGCCGGGGAGAGCTTATGGCCACACTCAGTACATTTTAAAAAAATGGCTTTTGGGGCCGCTGCCATACTGAGGGAGAAAAAGAAAGTACTACACAAGCACACAGGCCCCAAAACACTAACACACACACACTCACTAACAACCAGCGAGGGGAGGGGAAAAAACTATGTAAAAGGTACAAAAATTAAAGGGAACCTAACACTTACACACTGTTTTAAATTTAAAGAACCTGAGATAAAAAAACAACAACTGCTAACGCCACGCTATGTAAGCTTGAGAAGCCAGGAAGAATTCTGAAGTAACTCGTGCAAGCAGCGTCTGGTGAAGATCCACAAATTTAATAAAATGTCATACAATACACCACACGAAAACTAGATGTAGAACATAAAAACTATAAAAACTGGTTGAGCGCTTTCACCCGTGAGTAATACAGGCTTCATCAGAACTAAAAGCCATATTGAATTCCTGACCATATTTAAAAAGTCTTTGGCGCCAAAAATTTTAAAGCTGTACATGCTTAATTGATACTTTGTGATTAACATACTCTAACCTTGCTTACACTAATATAAACTGCAAAAGTATTCTAAATCAAGTTGAAAAATATTAAAAATGTTAATGAATAAGCATACAATAAATATAATTAGTGTAAATAATATTACAACATTATTAAAGAAAATTAATAAATGTCATTAAATATTATTAAATACAAAAAAATATATATTTAAACACAAAAAATATATTTATCCACAGTAAATGCAATGAATTAAAAATTTTAAATTTAAAAATTAATAACTCAATTTATGTAATAGTGGTTTGATAGTCATACTTTCATTCAAACCTGGGGCGGAGGCAGCATCAGTATATATTTGCCACCACATTTCCCTATACGATAGATGGCCCTTCTGGTCACCCCCCCTAGGGTCAGCTTTAACTGTGTCAATTATAGCAAACGTAAATCTGTGATCAGCCCCTTGTTGTTTAATATGTCTATAAAGAGCGTTTTTTTCATCACTCTTTTTGATGGAAAAAAAATGACCATAAATTCGTTTGTTCAGCTGTCTCTCGGTCTTTCCAATGTAGAACGGTGAACAAGCTGTACATAGGGCGATATAAATAACAAATTTTGTTTTGCAATTTCCTGATTTAAATCTAATAAAAGGTCGAGTCACATTGTTCAACCTAATACCTTGACTGTTGTTAATAGCAAAACACCAGTTACAGATGCCACATTTTTGTGTGTTCTTAAATGTAATACATTTTTGTATGGGGGAATTTTCCAACAACTTCTTGATACTAGGGCCCACTTTGTTCACAAAACAAGGTCGGCGCCCCAATATATTCGCTATTTGTGTGTCTGCTAATATAATGTTCCAATTACTATTTAAAATTTCTTTAACTTTATAAGAAAATGGTCCGTATTCTAAAATGCAAGATCTACAAATATCAATAGAAGAGTATTTAGTAATAATAGCATTACTATTTTTAGTAAAATGTAAACTATTAGATTCCAAACCTAGTAATGGTATGTATCTAGTACATATAGGGAAATGTGGTGGCAAATATATACTGATGCTGCCTCCGCCCCAGGTTTGAATGAAAGTATGACTATCAAACCACTATTACATAAATTGAGTTATTAATTTTTAAATTTAAAATTTTTAATTCATTGCATTTACTGTGGATAAATATATTTTTTGTTTAAATATATATCTTTTTGTATTTAATAATATTTAATGACATTTATTAATTTTCGTGTGGTGTATTGTATGACATTTTATTAAATTTGTGGATCTTCACCAGACGCTGCTTGCATGAGTTATTTCAGAATTCTTCCTGGCTTCTCAAGCTTACATAGCGTGGTGTTAGCAGTTGTTTATTTATCTGAGGTTCTTTGGTTTAGCCAACGCCTTTTGTGGTTATTAAATTTAAAGACAGAAAGGAAGGTAGAAAATACACTTATCTGAATAAGTCGCTAAGAGCTCTGAAAAACCCAGCTACTCACAAGCGCGGCAAACTAGATCTGAGGTCATGGAGGGTTGGCAGGGGATTATGGGTGAGGGGAGGAGCTAGGAGCTCGGATCCATTAGCTATGAAACAAGTTGCCGGCTCAGATCCGATATCTGATCCAAGACCCACAGGTTGCTGACAAATGAAGTCCCTACTTCAGATTAATAGTTATGTACTTAGCATAACTTGGTATCTGCGTTATCTGTAGTCACCATTCATCACGTATGGGTCTAGGATCTGAAATCGGGTGTGAGCTGGCAACACAGACAACAGCTTAGCTCAAGCTCCTCCACTCCCATAATGCTCTGCTCCCCTCTAACCCCTCAGATTGAATTTGCCCTAGAGAAAGAAGACGGAGTAGACCTGCCACCAGAAATGGTCAAACTAATATCCTGCCAATTCCTCAGGAAGGGGGAAAGGAGGGTGGGATTGTGATGAATGGTGACTACGGATAACACAGATACCAAATTATAGTAAGTACACAACTATTAATCTGATGTCATCCTAGTCACCATTCATCGCGTATGGGTCAGAGTCCCCAGCTACCCAACATTCTCGGGTGGCCTCATGGAAGGACATGTCAAAGGATAGTGGATCCAAAGAAAGCCCTTCCCCTAGAAACTAGGTCAAGTTTGTAATGAGAAATAAAGGTATGAGGAGAAGACCAAGTTGCTGCTGCACAAATGTCATCCAAGACTGACTAGCTGAAAAGGGCAGCTGATGTAACCACTGACCTGGTAGAATGACCCTTAACTGGTCCAGCAAAGAAGAACCACATAAAGAGTAGATGTAAGAGATGCACTGGGAAATCCAATAAGAAATGGTAATTTTTGAAATAACTTGGCCCTTCCTGTTGACTGAAAAGGCCACAAACAATTGGTCTGAGAGAAAACGACTTAGCTCTGTGCAAATACAAATGAAGCTGTTGCTGAACATCTAAGGTATTCTCCCTTGTTAGTATAATTAGGAAAGCACACTGGAAGTTGGACAGACTGCTTGAGATTTGCTTCAGTGGCCACTTTTGGCATAAAGGAAGGATTGGGTCTCAAGGCCACTCTATCTTTGTGGAATTTCAAATAAGGTGGCTTAATGGTAAGAGCCTGCAATTCTGATACTCTTTTCACTGAAGTTATTGCCACCAAAAGGGAAGTCTTCCAAGAAAGAAATTTGAGATCACAGGATATGGCAGGCACAAAAGGGGGCTGATTAGAGATTACAGCACTAGAGCAAGATCCCACAGTGGAGAAGGATCCTTGACAGGGTGATAACACAAAAAGACACCTTTCAAGAAGGCCTTGCAGAAGCCAGAAGAGAATGTAGGGTTCATCATTAAGGTGAAAATTAGAAATAGTTGTGATTTGGACTTTAATCGTATAGAAACTAGTGCCCTCCTATAAAAGGGAAGCCACAAAAAGAAGAATGTCAGAAACAGGAGCTGAGAATGGATCCAGATTCTGACCTTTAGCTCAGACAGAGAATCCCCTCCACTTACTTCTTACTTCTCTTGGTAGAAGATTTTAGAGAAGCAAGAATAATATCCTTCACAGAGGACGCAAGCCTGGACTTAGCAAGAATCACTGGAATTAGACAAACCAAGCTGTCAGACAGATGGTTTGCAGATTTGGAAGTGGAAGGAGTGATGGGTGAGAGATCAGATCCAGCACCGGATCGAGCACCCAAGGAGGGTGCTTCAGATGAGACCATAGAAGACGTAACCACACCTGCCAAGGCCAGAAGGGGGCAATGAGGTTAACTGCATCCTGAGGCATCTGGCTTTCTGAAGAACTCGGAATTAGTGGCAATGGAGGGAAGGCATAAAGAAGACCTGGAGGCCAGTCATGAGTCAGAGTGTCCCTGGGGGACTCCCCTCTGGGGTGATCAGGGCAAAGTAGCTGCTGCATTTGTGGTTGAGAGGGGAAGCAAACAGATCGCAACTAGGTTGGCCCCACCAACAGAAGATCTGCTTCGCCACTGGTGGATTGAAGGATCACTCGTGCAGGGTCAGAACCACCCTGCTCAGCTCGTCTGCCAGCACACTGGATGCTCCAGGAATATGTGCTGCAAGAAGAAAGCACCCCAAGGCCATCGTCCACTCTCAAACCCTCATGGCCTCGCGACAAAGCAGATAATGAGTGCCTGCTTGGTTATGTACCACACAACGAGCATGTTATCTGTGTGCACTGCTATTGTCCCTACAGGAAGGCAGTCCTTGGACAGTCTTCCCCTGGAAGTTCCCCCAACCCTAGGGGGGAAGCGTCCATGTTCACCGTGGCCGCCAGAATGGGTGGAGGAAAAAGTCCTGCTTGTTAGGAGGTCTGCAGAGTGCATCCACCATGGCAGAGGTCTTCAGCATATTGGAGTAAGCCATATAGGAGCTGACACATGATGAGAAAAAGTGGACCACTGAATTACCAGGGTCCCCTGCAAAACTCTCATGTAGTACCTGGCCAGTGGAACCAAATAAATGCCCACTGCCATTGAACCTGATGCTCTCATAATGAGTAATACTGGAGGACAAGTTTGCTCCAGAAGAGATTCCCTTTGGGGGCAGTTTCCCTTGCTGTTTGTAGCAGAAATGGATGCAGTGCGCTATCCATTTGGATGTTGTTTGCTTGAATATGGCCTTGCCCTCTGCCCCTACTGTGAAGCTGACTAGCAATTGGTCAGTTTTTCAAAAAAGATTTAATCCTATCCAGATAGAATCTGAGCTGTCTGTGCACATTTAGAGTGCAGAATCCTTTCCCCTTGATTTGTGGATTAGGGAAAAAGGTGGGCAAATGAATATTGGTTTACAGCCACACTGGACACCACTTTAAGCATGAAGGATGGGTTAGTCCTGAGGGAGACCCTGTCAGCATGGAAAATGAAGGGCTCTGCAGCCATGAGTGTTTGTAGCTCTGAAACTCTTCTAGCTGAAGTGATTGGGCAGAAGCAAGGATATTTTCCAAGAAAGGAATTTCAACTCTGCTGAAGCTGCAGGTTCAAAGAAGGGCAGGGTGAGCTTCTCCAACACAAAGTTAAGGTCCCAAGCTGGGGTAGGAGCTCTCCTGGGTGGCGTTAAGTTGTTAGCCCCTCTTAGGAACTGTTTGATGAGGCAGTGTTTGAAGAGAGGTGGCTCTGTGCTGCAATGAGCACAGATGGCAGAAGCATGAATTTTAATAGAAGAGAAGGATAGACCCTTGTGCAGTAGGTCTGCTAGGTAATCCAGGATGAGAGGTAGGGAGGGCTGTGCTGTTTCGGCTCCCTTAGTCTGGATCCAGGTGCAAAACCTTTTCCACTTGTCAGCATAGGATTTTCTAGTGCTGGGGTGTCTGGTCTCACGTATAACATCTAGGACTTGTTTGCTTAGGCTGGCAGCTTGAGGAGAGGTCTGGGAATAAGCCAGGCTACCAGGTTGAGGGTCTGCAATTGGGGATGCATGAATTCTCCATCCTTCTGGGTCAGGAGTGTTGGGATCTGAGGTAGGTGCCATGGTGGCAGGTGTGACAGGTTGTGCAGCAGTGGGTACCAGTGCTGGTATAGCCAGTCTGGAGCAAGGAGGATAGCCCTGGGTTTTTCCTCTCATACTTTGAGCAGTACCCTTGAAATGAGTGGTAGAGGGGGAAATGCACAGACTGAGAGGTTTACCCATTGGAAGGATAGAACATCCACTTTCCAGGTCTTCCTGTGAGGCTTCCTGGTGCAGAATTTGCTGCGCTGATGATTCGAGTGGGGGGGGCAAAGAGGTCTACCTTCGGAGTGCCCCATTTCTGGGTTATAAGGGTGAAAGTTCTGTGGTCTAGCTGCCACTCATGTGGGTCTAGCAGGTTTCTGCTTAAGCTGTTTGCCAGAGAGTTTAGGGAGCCTGGCAGGAATTGTGCTAGCAGGTGAATTTGCATGGTTGCGGCCATGTGCCAAAGGGTCATGGCAAGCCTGCAGAGAGGATAAGAGTGAGTCCCTCCCTGCTTGTTGACATACCACATCAGTGTGGTGTTGCCTGTTTTGACCAGTAGAGGCTCCGGGGAGAGTAGGGGTCTGAAAGCTGTCAGGGCATGCTGAACAGCTTGCAACTCTTTTTGGATGATGTGCAGATGTATTTGATTTGGGCTTCAAAGGCCCTGAATGCACCTGCCATCTAGGTGTGCACCCCAGGCATAGTCGGATGCGTCTGTGCTGAGGGTTTGGGTGGCATGAGAAGAGAAGTCCCTTGTTGTGAATGCATGCTGCTGCCCACCAAAGAAAATCTTTCCTTGGACAGGGTATCATTGGTATGATAGTTTTCAGGTCTTGAGAGTGTTGACACCAAAGGCTTTTTAGCTACCATTGTAGTTTCCTCATATGCAGTCTGGCATATGGAATGAGTGGAATGCAGGAGGCCATGAACCCTAGAGCTTGCAGAATTTTCCTTGCAGATAACTGGATTCTGGAGGATAGTTGAGAGAAGTAGCCTGTCAGGTATGCTTGTTTTTCTGGAGTAAGGAATGCCATCTGGGATGCTGTGTCCAGGTTTGCTCCCAGGAATACAATTTTTTGTGTGGGGACTAGCGTTGATTCCTTTTCATTGATAGTATAGCCCAGGGAGGTCAGTAGGTTCTTTACAAAGGTCAGGTGCTGTAACAGTTTCTTCTGACTGTTGGCCTGAATCAGGCAATTGTCTAAGGGTAAATTTGAATATTTCTTTGTCTGCAAAAAGCAATGGCTGGAGCCAGGCATTTTGTGAAAACTCCGCGGATAAGCCAAAGGGAAGCGCAGAGAACTGAAAGTGCAAAGATCTTGCCCTGAACCGTAGATATTTCCTGCAAGATTCCCTGACTGGGATGTGTAGGTAGGCCTCTTTTAGGTCTAGGGTGGCTAACAAAGCATCCTTGGAAAACATAGGAAGAAGCTGCTGGAGGTTGAGTATTTTGAATTTTTTATCACCAGAAAAGTGTTTAGAATAGATAGATCTAGGATTGGGAGCCAGGTGCACTCTTTTCTGGCTACCAGGAAAAGTCTGGAATAGAAATCTTGGCCTATCTATTCTGCGGGAACATGCTGAATTGCCCTCACAGAGAGCAGGGAATGGACTTTCTTTTTGGCCTCTGCCCACTGGTTTGGAAGAAGATCTGGGAACCCTTTTGGGGTTGGCAGAGTGTGGAAATAAAATTTGTATCCCTGGGACACTATGTTGAGGACCCATTGGTCATTGGTAATAGAGGCCCAGTTGTTTGCATGGAAGGAGAGTTTTCCTCCTAGGGGCACAAGCAGGTGGGCAGAGGTAAGGGGTGGAGGTGTGAAGGCATTGCGAGTTCTTACTATAAGGGGGTGGCTTAGCACTCCCTGTTTTTGAAGAGGAGGGAACTCCATTGCTTAGATCTCTGCATTCCCTGGGACTGCTGTCTGAGGGTTCTGTTTCCCCTGGGTCTGGGCTGAGCTGGCCTGGAAGGGGCTGGAAAGGATCAGTGCTTGGAGGGGCAATGCCTACTAAACCTCGGAGGCTAGACCTGTAAAAAGTATTTAACTTTCTGCATAGATTTAGCTTTTTCTTCCATCTTTTTTAAGATCTCTTCTGCCTTGGTGCCAAACAAACTGTTTTTGTTCAATGGAGTGTCCAATAATTTTGATTTGACATGGTCTGGCAAAGTCTGTTTCTTAAGCCAAGCTTCTAAGGATAGAACTGCTAAGTGACTGCTGCCCTACAACATGCTTCTAGGGCATCAAAGCCACATTGCAAGATGTGCTTATTAACTTGGCTTGCAGAATGCATAAGCTTTTGTAATTCTTTATTTTCTGCACAAGCAGGAAAGGAAGATATTCTTTGTTTGAGTAGTTCCATTGTATGCTGCTGATATTTCAGCATGTGGAACTGACAATGTAGTGCTCTAATAGCAAGAGTTGCAGAGGTGTATACTTTTTTACCTCATCTGTCTAAAGCTCGGAAATCCTTGTCTGAGAGGGTGGGAGTCTTAGCTGAGGTTGCTTTAATTCCTTTAGGTCCTTGGGAGATGACTTCTGGGTCAGCTGTAGGATTTCTGAAAAGGAACTTGTGAGAGTCAGGGACTCTGTAGTACCTGTCAGGTTTCCTGGGAGCAAGAGGAAGGGTGTCAGGAGTCGAACTGGACTCCATAAAAACATCATCCATAACATACAGGACAGGAGGAATGGCTAAAGGTCTGTGCTGTGGTAAATCTAAGAATTCTCTGAGTCTCTTTTTTTGACTGAGGATAGTCCTGACATTCCCACTGGAAATGCTCTATTAAAGTATGTAAGGTTTCACCAAATGAAAAATCCTCGTGTGGAGAGGCAGAAGGAATGGATTCCTCTGCATCAGAATCCTCATAAGCAGAGAGGAGTTGCATGTCTTCATATTCAGAAGCATCAGAGTCATCGGACTCCTGTTCCCATAAAACCACTGGGGACAAGTCTCTTTTTCTTTTGGAAGGGGTAGCATGGCTTCCCCTTATAAGCATAATAAGGTCTTCTGCCATTTTAAGCATTTGAGATTGAGGCATGGAAGCAAGTGCCTGAGCTTGGGTCGTTTTTTGGGAATAGTTCGTACCCTGGGCCTTAGAAACTCAGTAGTTTTAGAAAGAACTGAAGACATGAAAGAAGTCGTCGGTTTGTGTCTAGTATTGGTAGTGCGAAGAACTTCCTCGGAAGCCGATGCCTGCACAGCGGCTCCGGACTCATCCAAGGTAGAGACATCCGCAGGGTCCTTATTCGAAGAGCCTCACGGCATACCGGACCCCGAAAGGGTCACAGTAGTGGCCTGCGAATCCACAGAAGCAGGCATCAGGGGCTGTGAAAGCACCTCACCGAGGACCGGAGAACTGACGACTAGCTTAGCGGAAGCATCGTCGGCAGTTTTGGATCTATGCGGTCTGTCTCTGTCTTTATCCTTACGTATTTTCAGAAGATCGTTAGTCGGATGGCTTACCGAAGCCATATCGGAGATCGAAGATTGAGACCGAAAATATCTAGCCGCAATAAGGGCCCAACGACGTATAGTTCTGGCATTGAACAAAGCACAAAAGCGACAGCGAGGGACGTCATGGTCTGGGCCTAAACAAGTGACCCAGTAAGAATGGAAGTCTCGTTGTGGTATTTGGTTTCCACAGGTGAGACAATTGTTAACTTTTTCTGACATCGGTTAGAGCAAGAAAAAAGGATCCCCAATGGGGTACTTAGATTTAGAAGATTTCAACTTCAATTTGGAAATGAAAACTCAGGTAGCGGCAGACTGGCACTCGTGCAATCTGCTTCTGCTTCGGGCTCCTCGGCAAGAAAGACTGATGTAATGGCATCGACTGCCTGATTTTATACCACTGACGTCAGACCTGGAGCGACAGCAACCGACGCAGAAATACTAAGCCTCTGGTATTCGGGACGACTGAGGGCTACCCCTGGCAGGATAACCCAAGTGTGATGACTGCAACAGTAAAACACTGAACATCAGCTATGGATACAACACATGGAAAACCTAAAGTACACTAAGCAGACTAAGAGACTAAAACCCCCAGAAGAACTAAGAGAGGGAAACTAAGGAAGAAACCTCAAAAAGATAACCTACTTTGTCTACAGTGGAGGAGCTGGGCAATCTGTGTCTGAGTGTGACAAATGAGATCTGAGGAGTTAGAGGGCAACAGAGCATTACAGCAGAGGAGGAGTTTGAACTAAGCTGTTGTCCAAGTGCTGCCAGCTCGGATTCAATTTCAGATCCTAGACCCATACGTGATTAACGGTGACTAGGATAACATCAGATCTTACATTTTTTTTAGTATGGAAGTGATCACTCAAGAGCTATCAAGAAATTCATGTCTGGTACTGAAAAAAGGCAAACAAGCTCTGGGGTGATTCTGAGAAGAGCATTATGGGTAAAGCTAAACTTTTTTGGAAGACACGAGCTGGAATAACGGACGAATTGGTTCCAAGATACGGAACCAAACCCACAGTCAAGGATAAAGTGAAGATTAACAGCATCACATCTCCTCTTTCATATGAAGATGTAGTATTAGAGGGGATGGTAATGATGCCTGGTTACAGACAATATATTTATGGTTATTTCCTTTTATTATGATTGTTTGTAGGAGTAGTGGTGCAATGCAATAGTGGAAGCTGAGAGAATAATGCAGACAAATGAGGTATACTTAGTGAATGTGTGTAAGAAGAGGAGACAAGTGTCACAGGCAGTGAGGCAGTGTGTTAAGGAGTAGGTTGTAGATTTACAGGTTGAGCTGACAGTAAAGACACTTATTGCTTACACTGGCTGGCTAGACTGGAGACTGTATTTTCCATTTTCAGGAATGGGGCACCTCACCGTTGAGGGTTTGCCTCAGTGGGTCCATCAAGTAAATCTGATAGTAACATTTTACAGTGCTGACTTTTATGGACATAATCCTGAAAATTCCATCAACCTTAGAATATGTGCCCAGAATGCTAACTTCTTAGTCAAAGTTTCAGATGGGATTAAGCAGCTCCACATCAGTCAAAGAAAGTGGTGGTGTAACACATTCCTGAAATGTAGTGATGTTTGCTAACATTACCACAAAAGGACCTAGTTTCTGAACATGTAATAATCCTTTTTTATCTCCATACCCAGATAGAAATAAAGCATACCTATTTGCCAGGAGCAGCAAAATGAAAGCTTCAGCAGCAAAGGAATGAGGATGTAAAGAGAAAGGGGGGTTCTATTAGGAAATTTTTCTGTGGGTCATCTGAGAAGAGAGATTCAACAAAACGTCTACCTGCAGTAGAACATAGTGGTTCTGTAGCACAATCTACCCACTGTGATCCCACTATCACTGCTGTAGAAAGTGTCCGCTCTCTTGCAGCTGCACACAGTCTGCAACATGTGAACCTACAGCCATTAACACGGAAAGAATTATATCAACATGTGAATATTCAGCCTTAGAAGTTTTGTCAGGATCATCAGACTTTGGTATAGAAACAGTCCATACTTCTGTAGTGACAACAGATGTGGCTTGTGACTTGTGGGATTGTTGGGTGCATCACTTGAAAATCTAGCAACCTGGCCAGACCTTGAAAGTGATGTGTTTAGGGTAGCTGACATCCAGCATGGACCTGTGCAAATGTTGTTGTCACAGTTCCCAATCAATGAAGAGAAAAGATTTATATCAGAAAACTATTTTCATATGCTACCAAATGGGGAGAAAGCAAAACACACTTAGCTGTCAAACTCTGTCTCAAAATATACACTGTTTTGCTTTCCATGCAAGTTGAGTAATCTAACTGCCTTCTCTGGTCAGATGGTTATGAATTATGGACAGAGATGTCCAAAGTTTTACACTGCCATGACTGAGCACTACAGCATACAGCATGAATGCCAAAGTGGAAGAAAATGGACAACAAACTAAAGAGGAGGCAGACAGTGGAAGACAGGAGATAAGCAGTGGTTGTAACAGGTAAATCACTGGCTTCACTGTCCAATACCTGGCAGAATGGAACATGGCAATTTTGTGGGCCAGGTACAGCTTTTGTCACAGTTTGATTTGGTCATGGCTGATCATTATCTCAGGAAGGACATACAAAACGAAATTACCTAGTTGACTGAAAAAACTACTTTGAGGACCATCATAGGGAAGCTGAAGGATGCCAGGTACTTCGCTGCAATTCCTGATTGAATACAAGGCACCAGCAATCAAGAGCACATTGACTGCAGTAGTTAGGTATGTGGACATTTCACAGACTGGAGCCAAAGTTGAGGTACACTTTCTGGGACTTTTACCTGTGAATGACATGAAAACAGCAGGACTTATGGAAGCACCTTTGCAGACTCTGCATCATCATCAACTGGACAATGACGACTGTCAAGGACAAGGATATGACAATGGCAGCAACACGAAAGGGAAACGGTTTGGAGTGCAAGCCCGGGTAAAGCAGATTAATTCAATGGCTTTTTATGTGCCATGTGCCGGCCAGAATTTAAATCTTAATAGTGATGTAGCACATTCATCACTACAGGCAGTGTCTTTCTTCAGATGTCTTTAGAACATTTACGTAATGTGTTCAGCATCAATGAGCTGAAGGCACAGCTTGAAAGATATAAACATCACTGTGAAGCCACTGTCAGACTCAGTGAGAATGCAGAATAGACTCTGTCAAGGCAGTACGGTTTCAGCAGAAGGGAGATGTGGAAGCACTATAGGAGATAGGTAAAGCTTTACATACATGTGACACTACAACATATCAGCAGGCAAGGGGACTGTGCTCAAAGCTTATGTCATATCAACTTATTGCATGTTTAGTGGTTTGGTATGATTTGCCAACAAAGATAAATTGTGCAAAGTGCTGTAGAGTCCATCAGTTGATATTCCCACAAATGTCACATTGCTGGTGTCAACTATGGACTACAGAGAGACAGGACTTCAATGTACCATGGGTGAAGCAGCGCCACGGTAGCAGAATTTGATGTTAGCACCACACTTCAGGAAGAGACGCAGAGGAATAAAACATTTCCATGACTCTGAAGGAGAGGATGAGACGGTACAGGATCCAATGGTGAAACTCCATTTAGAGTTCTTCAGTGTACTGCTGAACACAATAGAATTACTTACTTTGAGCAGCTTTCAGAGTTTGATAAGGCCTTTGGATTTTTATTAAATGTTAAAGCCTTGAGTGAAGTTAAGGAAGACACCTTGATCCAAGAATGCAGGGCTCTGACAGAACAAGTGACAGACAGGACAAGTGGCCACTGTGACACGGATAACTATGATCTTGTAAAGGAACTGAAAAGCCTTTCATTTTTTGTTATATGAATCATCACCAGTGATTGTGTTAAATTTCCACATTCAAAACCAGTTACAGGACATCTATATAAATATATATGTTTCAATGCCCATTTATTTGGCTGCACATATTACAGTGGCTACTGCTAAATACAGCTTTTCTAAACTAAACTAATAAAGCCATACCTACATTCATTAATGAGTCAGCAAAGACTTAGCTGTGTTCTCAACTGAGCATGAAGTTAGGCAAGGTTTAGAGTACAGCAGTCTCACTGAACACTTTGGAAGAACATTTGTAAGATACCAGTAAATCTCTAGGTATGGCACATTTTTCCTTTCCAGTCATCTTTTAAAATGCTGTATGGCAGTAAATGTCAGGTTACACCTTAGCCTGGCTTATATAATTGCATATTACGCTGTGCATTCACTCTGATTTTGCTAACTTCCGCAGGCAGGAACAAATATATCGAAGAGCATGAAAAAAGCAGCAAGATTTGTTGAACAAGGGAAGCTAAGAGAGCTAGGATTTATTGAAGTGACAAGAGCATCAGGATTTGTCATGAGGCAAGGACTGTTAGGAGCATCAGGATTTGTCATGAGGCAAGGACAGTTAGGAACAGCAGGATTTGTCATGAGGCAAGGACAGTCATGTCTGGCAGGATCTGGCATGAGGGAATGACAAGTAGGTGTGGCAGGATTTGTCATGAGGCAAGGACAGCTAGGTGCAGCAGGACTGCTCGCAAGGCAAGAATAGCTAGGTGGGACAGGTTTTGTTATGAGGCAAGGACTGCAACGTGCGGCAGGAACCATTGTGAACCAAATGAAAAACATTTACACGGTACCACATTAAAGAACTAAAGAAAAAAATGAATGGTACCTTGGGTCTAAAATACACAATAAGCTCCAAAACAAGTTGAACACATGTATAAAAAACATTTAATATGTTAAGTGCTTTCGTCCCTTAAACATCAATGGGACTTCTTCAGAACAAAAAATACAACAATGAAAACCACTTATATAGGAAATTTAGGAAAGAAAATTGTCTATTTCCTATACAAGTGCTTTTCATTGTTGTATTTTTGTTCTGAAGTCCCACTGATGTTTAAGGGACAAAAGTGCTTAATATATTAAATAAAAGTGCTTTATAAATTCGTTCCACTTGTTTTAGAGCTTATTGTGCATTATAGACCCAGGGTACCATTAATTTTTTCCTTAGGATTCATTGTGAGGCAACGAAAGCTAGGTGCAGCAGGAATTGGCACAAGGCAAGGACAGCTAGAAGAACAGGAAGAATAAATTACTTGTATTGAACTAAAAGTGGCAGCAATCTGAACCAGATGAGGAGCTAACTGCACACTGAAGATAAATTATACTCTGGTGTCTGTCATCTGTGTATTTTTCACCTATTTCTCTTTGGGTTTGAGTCTGTTTGCAGTCTTTGTAATCCACATGGCTTTCTTCTGTATGTCTTGTGCTTCTGTAGTCTTCTGCATGTCTGTCCCATGGCTGTCTTGTATGACTGTGCAGTCTGACTGTTCTGCATGTCTGTAGCAGTCTTTTCATCTTGTGTTGTGGGGTCAGTTTGTCTAATGTATCTTGTGTATTTTAATCTTGCTGTAGTGCTACTTTGTTTTGTGTGGGTCTCTGTCCAATCTTGCTGTAGTGCTTTGTCATGTGTGAGTTTCTCTGTGCAGTTTTCCTGTAGAGCTGTGCTCTCTCTGTCCTGTGTGTTGGTGTCTGTGTGGGTGTCTCTTTCCTGTATGTGGCAGTCTGTGTGAATGTCTTGTGTACTGGTGTGGGACTGGTTACTCTGATGCAGTACAGAGGCTTGTCGTAATGTAACAATATTGTTACTAATGCCAGTACGTGTGTGCATATACTTGTGAGAGTGGCTACCTTGCTGTACTACTGAGGCTTGTCACAATGTAACATTGGTACTAAATGCCAGGCAGTGTATGCACCTTGATACAGTACTAGTAATGCTACAAAGTCTTTGTAATGGTCTGAGCATACTATTACTTAATACAGTGACTGTTAAAGGGTGCTGGGTGAGCTCGATATGGAAGGGGGCATGGCAGCAACATGGTCACACCTTACATCCTCCTGGGTAGGGCTGCCAACTTGAAACTGGCTGCTGGACCCCAAAATGCTAGCACCAGCTCTATTTCCACCTTCAGGCTCTCCCAGTTTTTTTCTCCTCCTTTCTGTGCTTCCTTTAGGCCTCTTCCTTGAGGGTGCAGAAACCCTCCAGCACCATTTCGCAGGCCCAAAGAATAGGGGAAGTTCCCCCAATGCTCTGGCCAATTCTCCTTTAGTAGTATAAATATCACCTTGGGTCTGTCCTGAAAACAGGCTACTAGCCAAGTGGAATTAACCCGGTCAACAAAGGCTAAATAAATGTATTATCAATAGCACCTGAACACGGACTCTAGTTCCATTTAACCAGAGTTGAATGGTAAAGTTGAGAGGCAAGTTCAACCTGTAACAAACTCATGAAGAAAGCTTACAGCACTAATAATACTTGTTAAGCAAACATAGATTTCACTATGCTGGCACTGAAGAATACTCCCTTCCAAGATACCTCATCATCAGTCTTATAACTGCCAAACCACTCTTTCCCTTCTATCCCATACTAACCACTCCTTTACCTCTTCAACATATACGAAATCTGACACTCTACCGCACTCTACTCTCCATCCAACTCTGCTGCATGCACCTTCAGTCCACAACCTCCCACCTTTTCCCAAACATCATTTTTCCACTAGCATTTTCCAATATCTACTAATTATATCTCTGACACACTACTTCATATATTCATAACTATTCTCTACCTCACTCAAGTGAATACACTCTCAACCACTTCCCTCCTACCTTAAAATCTTTTATCAACCATCCTAAGAATCCATACCCTTTTCTAATTTCTCCAAATCGTTTGGGTTTCTAATACCATGAAGAGAATAAAACCAATTCCTAAGTCAAAGTATGACTAAAGTCCATGAAATTAGCATTGTTCCAATCTTTGATGTCAGCCAAAAGTACTCTTTGCAACACCTGCAATGTGCCCAGTGATGATGACTCCTGCAATTCGTACTGGGTTACATGGATTGGTAACATATCAAAATATGATTATAAATTCTTTTCTATAAGACCCGTTGCTACTATTGGAACTATCTGGGTATCTTTCTTCCACATTGTTCTCGTTTCTGCCTACAGACCCTGGTATTTTATGACTTTGTCTCTCTCTGTACGCAAAACACTATAGTCACTGGGTGTGGCAATTTCAATGATCAGTGCTACTTTTGTCTTCTTTTCAAGGACCACTACATCCGGTTTTATAGCATCTATCTTTGGAACTGTTGGTAATGGGTGATCCCATGTGATATAAACTTAATTTTCTATGATGCTTTGTGGCTCATGTTTCCAGTGTTTTTCAGCCACTTCGATACAATAATGTTTGCACAATCCCCAGTGCAACAATTTTGCCATATTATTATGCCTTTCAGTATACAGTCCTTCTGCCATTAGTGTGTCGCAACCAGCAACAAAGTGTGTGACCGTTTCCAATTCGGTTTTATAAAACCTACATTTGTCTGTTTCTCCGACATGTTCAATGGACTTTCTAAACCAGTGTGAATGTAGCCCGCTATCTTAGGCTGCCAATATTAATCTTTCATTTCTTGGTTTGAATTCGCCTCTCCTTAACCATCCCTGCATTTGTTCTTGATCAAAATGAGGCTCTCCCAGAAGTTTTCTACATTTGCCACTATATTTATTTTTTTTTCCACATTTCTTGCCTTCTCATCTGGTCCTTCACCTTATATTGTTAGTTGCTGCCGTTTTTTTATCTACTTCTGGTTTGATTTCCATTCCTGCTTCTGCTAAATTAAGTAGAGACGTCATCTTAGATTTATTCTCCTCATGTTTCAAAACTTTCACTACATTTGGATCTTGTGAGGTCAGTAGATGTGTGGAGTCCCATGACTGCAGATTCATACATGCAATCAATTTTAAGGAGGCCATCCCTCCTTCGGAACGGGGAATATATAATCTTGGTATACAATGACTTTTATAAATCATTTGGTAAGCATGAAGCATCCTTCTTGTTTTAATATCTAATCTATCCAACACTTTTGGGGCCAGCCAATCACTCCAAAACTGTACGTTACATGACAGGAAGAGCAAATTTATTTATAGCTTGGATCTTGCTCCTAGATGTCAATGCTGCTCTCGGGATTAATTTAAGTCTTCTAAAGCTACCTAAGCTACTCCAGTCTACCCTGGTTTCAGAACTACCTCATAGATCGGCAACAAGTGGTACGGTAGAACAAAGGTCTTTCTCCCTTAATACCAGTGACTATGGGCATGCCTCAAGGGTCTATTCTCGGCCCCCTCCTTTTTAACCTGTTTACAAATAATCTCCATAATGCTGCAACTCTAGCCACACTTATACAGTATGCAGAGACTCCACTGTCATATGTTCTGCCCCAACTCTACCTGAACTACAAAACTTAACCCAAACATCCTTCAATGCTATGGAATCATGGTTGGCAGATGCCCAATTAATCTTGAACCCAAATAAAACTAAACTCATGCTCTTCCACTCCACTAAATTCAAAACCCAATCCACTTACTTCAAAATCACATCCAGTAATAAGACTTTGATTGAACCTGTACCATTCACCCAACTTCTCAGTGTTATTAATCAAAATCTGAAGTTCGACTTGCACATTGCTCAGACTGTAAAAAAAAAGTACACAAGAAAATAGGTACCTTATACAGATGCAAAAACTACATAACCACAAACTCCAGAATAACCACAGCCAGAACTTATCTTCTGCCAACTTTACTATATGCCTCACCCACCCTTACCAACCTCTCCAAATCGGGTTCCTATCAGAAGACCGAAGACGCATTTTGTCAAATGCGCCTTGGTCGAACTTCAAAGGTCGAAAATGAAAAATGAAGCGGCATATAAGCAAATTCATTCCCTGGGAAAGAGGTCACTTGGCCGCTTCCGTTACTTTGCTGTTTTCAGCACTGTAGTGCAATCTCAAAGTTGGTATATTTAAGTAGGGGGGGTGTGGAGGGCACAGTAATGTTTGAATGTGTTTTTTTTTTTTTGGGAACAGTGATTTTTTTCCCCTGGGAAAAAAAAAATCGATATTCTGGTAGTTCGATGTGTTGTGAATTCGAACTTTTGAGTTGGATATAACAACGTTCGATCATTTGATCGTTCGTTGTTATAATATAAACCCTCCAAATCAAACCTAAGCAAGCTAGATGCCTGCTATAATAAGACAGCTAAATTTTCCACTAGCTGTCCTCCTAGAACCCATCATTGTAAGACCCTAAGACAACTATCTTGGTTAGAACTACCCCACCAACTCATTCTCACGCAACTCTCTACTGCCCACCAAATGTACTATAAACCCGATAAAACACCAACTCTACAAGTCCTCCTCAATCCCCATATAAGTACCCATCCACCAGGAGTAAAAATAGCTCAGGTGACTCTCTATACTACTACACTGCTAAACTGTGGAATGCCTTACCACTTGAAATTAGAACTGTAACTAGCATAAAAAACTTCAAACATCACATCACAACTCCTGGACTTGTACATGTACTGGGCATGGGTAGCCCAAACCATGGAGCTAGCTGATTTTAACATTTTAATTGCATATGTAATGAGCATTGAATTTAAGCCATATGACTACCTTATGTTGTTTTTTTTTCTTTCTGTTAATATCCATCAGATTTTAAGTCTTCAGTTTGCTGTGCTACCTGCATACAAGACTAAGTATTGTAATTGCACTCTTATTGTATACAATGTCACTACCTGCTACTACTGTAAGAACTGTCTTCTACAAGCATCGTTATACAAGATTATTGGTCTTGTCTCCCACTTGACCAATTTATTCTGTTCAAGTCTTTTTACCGTTATGAATGTCTGTTACTATTTATTTCTTTATTGTATTATACAATTTTCTTTCTACTAACAAAATAGTTTACTAACAATGGAGCTTTTCTCCCAGGGCCTCCGCTGAAAAAGGGTTTTATGCCCAATCGGACTCTGCCAGTAAACAAATGTAAAATAAAAATAAAAACAAAGTATTCCTTACTGAGTTTTATTCACATTTGTTCATGTTTCACTGCTGATCCTTCATCAGTTCCCAAGTATTTATATACTCCCTCTTGCTCAAGTTCTTTCATATCACATTCTTGTCCTAAACTGATGTTTTCCCATTGCTCCAGTTTTCCTGCTTTAAAGGTCGCTTTTGCACATTTACCAAGACCAAATGACATTCTAATATCAACTGAAAAAGGTAAGACAACCTGCAACTGTGCTTTCTGTTCCTGATCTGATGAGCTATGCAGTTTTAAATCACTGACAAAGAGAAGATGAGAAGTCATTAGACTTTGTTGTTTTCTAGGAAAGCTGAATTGTAGCCATGGCCTAATCTGTTAAGTAAACAGCTTAATAGATTAATGGCAAGGCAGAATAGCAACAGTGAAAGAGAGTCACCCTGGAATAGCCTCCTTTGAATTTTTATCCCTGGGATAATAATCTGTCCTTTATCATGGCTTAATTGCAAAGTCTGACTTTATCATGGCTTAATTGCAAAGTGGTCTGCCATTGTTTCACGGTTACTTAAAGCAGTCAATCAGTGTAGGGTGTATCTTATACATTTTTAAGCACTCTTTTATCCATGAATGTGGGATACTACCAAATGCTTTTTTGTAGACAATCCATGCCATACTTAGATTATTCCCCTTTTTACAGTTCTCCACTATAACTTTAACAACAAATGATCCTTTGTTCCATATGACTTTCTTTTATTGCCCCTTTGTTCTACTGCCATAATTGAGTTTTCTTCTAAATGACTACAAACTCAGTTGGCGTCAATTCCCCGAGTATAGTTTATACTTTGTCAGAAGTCAAGTTATTGGTCTATAATTTTTAGGGTAGCTTGCAGGTTCACTCTTAAGTAAGAGCATTGTTTTGCCTGTTGTTAGCCAGTGTGGTGTCTGTTCGGGGTGCGCATATAAATAGTTCTTACTCATGGCTAAATCCTCGTGCAAAGATGTTAATACTTTTAACCAAAAGTTAGGTACTGCATCTGGGCCTGGGTTTTTCCAGTTAGAGGCTTTTCTTAACTTTGTTTCAATCTCTCTGGCCATTATTTTACCCTATTTCATATACTGTACCTTTAAACGTCTTATTCTTTCTTTTACGTCTTCTATCCATTTAGCATTTTTCTTATGTTTCACAGGATCTTCATAAATACTTCTCCAAAATGTATCTACTTCCTCTTTTTTTGGCAATCTTTCAATTCCTCTTAACTTACTTCCCAATTCTCTAAAAAACTTTTTTGGGTCATCAATAAATTGCTTATTTTGTACTTTTCCCTTATATTTATCTGTGTATCTTCTAAGTTTTTCCACCTGTGCTGAAATTTTTAGTTTATTTGCAATACTGCATGATAGATCCTGGTCTGTTTTAATACTGTGCATTGCTTTAATCACAACTTTCTTAGTATTTTTATTGATCTAGTCCCTCTTCTAAAATCTTCTAACAGTGACACTTGTTGTCTTAATTGCTTTATAGTTTTCTCTGTTTGGTACTTCCATGATGGTATTCGATTTCTCCCCTTCCTTTTCCTCACTACCCTGTGTTCTTGTGGTAGAACTTTATCAGTTACTAATTTAGTAGCACAGTAATTTATCTTGTTTATTTCTGTTATACCGCATGAATCTCTATGAACAGTCCTAATTACTCCATTCATTTGTTTTATCAGACTTCTGACTTTTTCGGTTTTACTGACCTTCTGCAGTCTATTTCTCTCATTGATCTTAACATATCTATCCATGTCCATTAAATCAAGCAACTCTTCTCTTAGCTCATTTTCTTCCAAACTGAGGGCACATCCCTTGTTTTCTGTTTCCTGCGGGCATTCTACAGAAAATTCTATAGCATATTCCTGTGGCACATTCTCTTCAATTTCATCCTGTGTCATCTGTTGCACTGTCATATGGGAATTCACTGGCATATCCCTCTTGAACATTGACTGCATCAGAGTTTACACAGTTTCCTGTTCCTTTCCTTGCTGTCTAGCTTCAAGTGAATGTTTATACTGGTTTTCGGTGGAATGCTCCAAAATATCTTGATATGGCACCTGACCAGTTGCTTCCTGTTCCACTGGTTTCCCCTTAATTTGGATATCCATTGCTCTATCCTGTTGTGGTGCTTTCTGCATTCGATTTTCTACACAAAACCCTTCTCTTTGCAGCTGCTCCAGAACCTCAATTTCTATTTCTTTGTCTTCTCCATTACTAATATCTATTTCTACTTTTTCTCTTACTCTTCTTATTTTTGTGTTGTAAAGTTTTTCATATCCGGATTCCTTTGCCTGTATTTCTCTTCAAATATCTTTGATGCTGCTCTTTTTGCATTGTTTAGTTTTGCTTTTTCCTTTACATAAATATTACACCATATTAAATCTCTTTTCCTTTCCCATGTCCATGTTTCTTCTTCACTGGTCTCCTGATCTTGCTTTCCCTTATTCTGGGGGCTCACTCCATCATGCTGTGATGTAGCCTGTGTTAGACCTTCTACATTAAATCCTTCACTTTGCAGGCACTCCATAACTTCAACTTCTATTTCTTTAACTTCTGCCTTACTAATCTTCTTTTCCACATTACATCTTTGTGATATTAATTTTTTTATTTTGAAATTTTCCATATCTGGATGCCTTTGCTTGTATTTCACTCCAAATATCTTTGAGACTGCCTTCTTTGTATTAGTTAACTTGGTTTTCTCCTTTGCATAAATACTGCACCATATCGAATCTCTTTCCCATGTCCATATTTCTTTTTTATATTTTTCAAATATCTCTAGGTTTTGTTTATATTTCCGCACTTCTTCAGATGCATCTTTTTCCAAACAGATCAAAGTTTCTTGATCTATATACTGTTTTTCAAAAATCTGTTGTATTAATGAATGCAAATTTGCATTTGAAGCTTCTGACAGTTTTTCCCGTGGAAGTATTTTTCTTTCCTCTAATTTCTCTCTTAATCATTTTGTATATCTTGTGTCTGGAAATTCTGGGATTTTTCCATAATAGTAACAATACATAACTTCTTTCTTATCCTCAATAGTTCACTCTATTGTCTTTATGGCTCTTCTTTGGCCAATCAATTTTTGCGATTTTTGTGGACTGCTACTTCCTTCTACAACAGGGGGGCATCCTCCCCCCGGGCCTGGCCTGGCCCCATCGTAGGAATGTTTCTGCATTTTGAGGATTCTACACTGTCATTTTTTCCAGTCCTGACACAAGTGCATCTACCAGGATTGGGCACTTTTTTATCCTGGGTCTTGTGCACTTCGCTATCTTTTTTTGTTTTTGACTTACTTCTGTCCATTACATATGCTATATAAATACAGTCTATATATCAGTGTCGCCTTGGTAAGATATTGTGAAAAACAGGGTCCACCTCATGAAGGCACTCACCAAGACTTGAGGATTAATTCAATTTCAGCACTACTACACTCCTTTGCTTGCTGACTTTTCATCTCTCCATTAGGACCCATCCATACTCCTATGTAGAGGCATAGCTGGCTCAGTTAGTTCCAAGAGCTTGCTCCCCATCCCATCAATCAGAAGAGGTTAGAAAATTTTGAGAATAGAAATTGGAAAAACAATTTTTACATGGGAACAATGGGAGGACATATTTATGGCTCCCAAGTATGCAACAAAGTTCAGAAGGGCTAGGATTTTTGCTTGGAAGTGTCTGCATAAGTACTTTTATACCTCAAGCAGACTTCAAAGTGTTTTCCTTAGTCAGACAACAAATGTTGGAGGTGTGATGGGGAAGAAAGAGGTAACTGAGAACATGTGCTTGGGAGTATAATCAGTTGGCAGATTTTAAAAGTATGCTACAGAGTATTCTGTCAGAAATATTGGGTGAGCAAATGGACATAAGTAATGAAATTATTTTTTTGAGTTGGAACACAGGATCTGAATTGGCTGGACATAGTAAGGCCTTGTTAAGTTCGAGTCTGGTGGCTACCAAAAAAGCAATTACTAGAAAATGGAAACCAAAGACTAAACCAACTGTATTTGAAGTAAATATTGTGAGATAAAAGAACTGAAAGTCCCATCCCTCCTTCGGAACGGGGAATATATAATCTTAGTATACAATGACTTTTATAAATCATTTGGTAAGCATGACGCATCCTTCTTGTTTTAATATCTAATCTATCCAACACTTTTTGGGGCCAGTCAATCACTCCAAAACTGTACGTTACATGAATGGAAGAGCAAATTTATTTATAGCTTGGATCTTGCTCCTAGATGTCAATGCTGCTCTCGGGATTAATTTAAGTCTTCTAAAGCTACCTAAGCTACTCCTGTCTACCCTGGTTTCAGAACTACCTCATAGATCGGCAACAAGTGGTACGGTAGAACAAAGGTCTTTCTCCCTTATTACCAGTGACTATGGGCATGCCTCAAGGGTCTATTCTCGGCCCCCTCCTTTTTAACCTGTTTACAAATAATCTCAATAATGCTACAACTCTAGCCACGCTTATACAGTATGCAGAGACTCCACTGTCATATGTTCTGCCCCAACTCTACCTGAACTACAGAACTTAACCCAAACATCCTTCAATGCTATGGAATCATGGTTGGCAGATGCCCAATTAATCTTGAACCCAAATAAAACTAAACTCATGCTCTTCCACTCCACTAAATTCAAAACCCAATCCACTTACTTCAAAATCACATCCAGTAATAAGACTTTGACTGAACCTGTACCATTCACCCAACTTCTCAGTGCTATTAATCAAAATCTGAAGTTCGACTTACACATTGCTCAGACTGTAAAAAAAGTACACAAGAAAATAGGTACCTTACACAGATGCAAAAACTACTTAACCACAAACTCCAGAATAACCACAGCCAGAACTTATCTTCTGCCAACTTTACTATATGCCTCACCCACCCTTACCAACCTCTCCAAATCGGGTTCCTATCAGAAGACCGAAGATGCATTTTGTCGAATGCGCCTTGGCCGAACTTCAAATGTCGAAAATGAAGCGGCATATAAGCAAATTCATTCCCTGGGAAAGAGGTCACTTGGCCGTTTCTGTTACTTTGCTGTTTTCGGCACTGTAGTGCAATCTCCAAGTTGGTATATTTAAGTAGGGGGGGTGTGGGGGGCACAGTAATGTTTGAATGTGGGTTTTTTTTGGGGAACAGTGATTTTTTCCCCTGGGAAAAAAAAATCGATGTTCTGGTAGTTCGATGTGTTGTGAATTCGAACTTTTGAGTTTGATATAACAACGTTTGATCATTTGATCGTTCGTGGTTATAATATAGACCCTCCAAATCAAACCTAAGCAAGCTAGATGCCTGCTAAAATAAGACAGCTAAATTTGCCACTAGCTGTCCTCCTAGAACCCATCATTGTAAGACCCTAAGACAACTATCTTGGTTAGAACTACCCCACCAACTCATTCTCACGCAACTCTCTACTGCCCACCAAATGTACTATAAACCCAATAAAACACCAACTCTACAAGTCCTCCTCAATCCCCATATAAGTACCCATCCACCAGGAGTAAAAACAGCTCAGGTGACTCTCTATACTACTACACTGCTAAACTGTGGAATGCCTTACCACTTGAAATTAGAACTATAACTAGCTTAAAAAACTTCAAACATCACATTAAAGCCCACCTCACCAACTCCTGGACTTGTACATGTACTGGGCAAGGGTAGCCCAAACCATGGAGCTAGCTGATTTTAACATTTTAATTGCATATGTATTGAGCACTGAATTTAAGCCATATGACTACCTTATGTTGTTTTTTTTTCTTTCTGTTAATATCCATCAGATTTTAAGTCTTCAGTTTGCTGTGCTACCTGCATATAAGACTAAGTATTGTAATTGCACTCATTGTATACAATGTCACTACCTGCTACTACTGTAAGAACTGTCTTCTACAAGCATTGTTATACAAGATTATTGGTCTCGTCTCCCACTTGACCAATTTATTCTGTTCAAGTCTTTTTTACCGTTATGAATGTCTGTTACTATTTTTTTCTTTATTGTATTATACAATTTTCTTTCTACTAACAAAATAGTTTACTAACAATGGAGCTTTTCTCCCAGGGCCTCCGCTGAAAAAGGGTTTTATGCCCAGTCGGACTCTCCCAGTAAACAAATGTAAAATAAAAATAAAAATAAAGTATTCTTTACTGAGTTTTATTCGCATTTGTTCATGTTTCACTGCTGATCCTTCATCAGTTCCCAAGTATTTATATACTCCCTCTTGCTCAAGTTCTTTCATATCACATTCTTGTCCTAAACTGATGTTTTCCCATTGCTCCAGTTTTCCTGCTTTAAAGGTCGCTTTTGCACATTTATCAAGACCAAATGACATTCTAATATCAACTGAAAAAGTTAAGACAACCTGCAACTGTGCTTTCTGTTCCTGATCTGATGAGCTATGCAGTTTTAAATCACTGACAAAGAGAAGATGAGAAGTCAATAGACTTTGTTGTTTTCTAGGAAAGCTGAATTGTAGTCATGGCCTAAGTTGTTAAGTAAACAGCTTAATAGATTAATGGCAAGGCAGAATAGCAAAGGTGAAAGAGAGTCACCCTGGAATAGCCTCCTTTGAATTTTTATCCCTGGGATAATAATCTGTACTTTATCATGACTTAATTGCAAAGTGGTCTGCCATTGTTTCATGGTTACTTAAAGCAGTCAATCAGTGTAGGGTGTATCTTATACATTTTTAAGCACTCTTTTATCCATGACTGTGGGATACTACCAAATGTTTTTTTGTAGTCAATCCATGCCATACTTAGATTCTTCCCCTTTTTACAGTTCTCCACTATAACTTAACAACAAATGATTTGTTCCATACGACTTTCTTTTATTGCCCCTTTGTTCTACTGCCATAATTGAGTTTTCTTCTAAATGACTACAAAATCAGTTGGCGTCAATGCCCTGAGTATAGTTTATACTTCGTCAGAAGGCAAGTTATTGGTCTATAATTTTTAGGGTAGCTTGCAGGTTCACTCTTAAGTAAGAGCATTGTTTTACCTGTTGTTAGCCAGTGTGGTGTCTGTTCGGGGTGCGCATATAAATAGTTCTTACTCATGGCTAAATCCTCGTACAAAGATGTTAATATACTTTTAACCAAAAGTTAGGTACTGCATCTGGGCCTGGGTTTTTCCAGTTAGAGGCTTTTCTTAACTTTGTTTCAATCTCTCTGGGCATTATTTTATCCTATTTCATATACTGTACCTTTAAACGTTTTATTCTTTCTTTTACGTCTTCTATCCATTTAGCATTTTTCTTATGTTTCACAGGATCTTCATAAATACTTCTCCAAAATGTATCTACTTCCTCTTTTTTTGGCAATCTTTCAATTCCTCTTAACTTACTTCCCAATTCTCTATAAAACTTTTTTGGGTCATCAATAAATTGCTTATTTTGTACTTTTCCCTTATATTTATCTGTGTATCTTCTAAGTTTTTCCACCTGTGCTGAAATTTTTAGTTTATTTGCAATACTGCATGATAGATCCTGGTCTGTTTTAATACTGTGCATTGCTTTAATCACATCTTTCTTAGTATTTTTATTGATCTAGTCCCTCTTCTATAATCTTCTAACAGTGACACTTGTCTTAATTGCTTCTCTATTTGATACTTCCATGATGGTATTCGATTTTTCCCCTTCCTTTCCCTCACTACCCTGTGTTCTTGTGGTAGAACTTTATCAGTTACTGATTTAGTAGCACAGTAATTTATCTTGTTTACTTCTGTTATAATGCATGAATCTCTATGAACAGTCCTAATTACTCCATTCATTTGTTTTATCAGACTTCTGACTTTTTCGGTTTTACTGACCTTCTGCAGTCTATTTCTCTCATTGATCTTAACATATCTATCCATGTCCATTAAATCAAGCAACTCTTCTCTTAGCATGTTTTCTTCCAAACCGAGGGCACATCCTTAGTTTACTATTTCCTGCAGGCATTCTACAGAAATTTCTATAGCATATTCCTGTGGCACATTCTCTTCAATTTCATCCTGTGCCATCTGTTGCTATGTCATATGGGAATTCACTGGCATATCACTCTTCAACATTGACTGCATCAGAGTTTCCACAGTTTCCTGTTCCTTTCCTTGCTGTCTAGCTTTAAGTGAACGTTTATACCGGTTTCCAGTGGAATGCTCCAAAATACCTTGATATGGCACCTGACCAGTTGCTTCCTGTTCCACTGGTTTCCCCTTAATTTGGATATCCATTGCTCTATCCTGTTGTGGTGCTTTCTGCATTCGATTTTCTACACAGAACCCTTCTCTTTGCAGCTGCTCCAGAACCTCAATTTCTATTTCTTTGTCTTCTCCATTACTAATCTCTCTTTCTACTTTTTCTCTTACTCTTCTTATTTTTATGTTGTAAAGTTTTTCATATCCGGATTCCTTTGCCTGTATTTCTCTTCAAATATCTTTGGTGCTGCTCTTTTTGTATCGTTTAGTTTTGCTTTCTCCTTTGCATAAATATTACACCATATTAAATCTCTTTTCCTTTCCCATGTCCATGTTTCTTCTTCACTGGTCTCCTGATCTTGCTTTCCCTTATTCTGGGGGCTCACTCCATCATGCTGTAATGTAGCCTGTGATAAATAGAGTTGCTTGCTCTGTTGGTAGGTTAAACGCTGGGGTAAGCAAAGTAAAAATTAATCAGTAAAGCAGTCAGAAACCCCAGAGTAAGCAGGTCCAGTTCAGCTACGATACAGTCCAACAAACTAATCAAAACAGTTAGGTAAAATACCAATAAACTGTTTAATAAATAAAAAGATGAGCGCTTTCGCTTACACAGCTTCTTCAGATCTATGACAATGTTCCTTAGAAAATGCAGAGCTTATATACCTTCTGTCATTAATTAGCAGTAATTACACTTCTGTTCTTAAAGAAATATCCCTGTTTGACATTAAAATTCAAAGCTCATGCAGAATTTAAGTATGTGTGCTACAATAAAATACTACATTTCAACATACATTTCAGTGCTTATAATGCAGACAAAAGATGTGGTTATATGAAATACAATATTTAAACTTCTTAGAAAATTAATAATATATGAATCTATTTTCCTTTTGTTATAAAAACAGTAGATAATGGAACTTCTGAGTTTAGGACATCACAACATTGAGTTTGAAAATTCATATCAAAAGTTTATGTATAACAAGTAGCCACATATATGCCTAAACGTAAATCATAAGCTTGAGAGATCATTAATACAATATCATTAAAAATATCATTAAAAATATATATCAAAGAACTTATAAAAAATCAGTCATGGTGCACTATATATAAGAATATTCAATATATGTGTGCACATGCTGGAAAATGTGTATATGTGTTCATGCCTAAAAAGATGTTCTAAACTATTGTACTCTGGGCATTACTCATGTTATAAAGTTCATATTTAAACATCCACAGAAAACATAGAGGTACATACATAGATCTATGCTCTAAAGCTATTCAGCTAAAAACATAATACAATGTGCCCGTCTCTTTGTATAAAAATATATACCTCTCTCTACATAGGAATATATATATATAAAAATATATATGTATAAAAACTGTGTTCTATCTTATATTCCTCCTTTGCCTCAATTTCGGTTTTAGGCTTGCTCTCTCATTGAGGCCTAGACCTTTATCAGCTTTCAAGAGAAGTATCCATTCATTTTCCCTGCCTTCTGTAAACGTGTGGATGTCACCACCTCTAGGGTTCGGATATATCACTTCAAGGGCTTTAAAACTGAATATATGTGAGGTGTCTGTCATCAGTACATGCTTAGCTAAGGCATTATGTATTAAACCTTTCCTAATATGATAGACGTGTTCTCTTATTCGATCTCTGAAAGGTCGGTTGGTCTTTCCTACATAGAAAGAGGAACACATCTGGCATATAGCTAAGTAGACTATGTGTGGTGTCATACAATCCGCTTCAGCAGAAGTTATGAAAGTCTTTCTCAAGTCCGGGTGAAAGAAGTGTGAAGTACTATCTATATAACTGCAGAAGTTGCAACGTCCACAAGGTCTAGTGTAGCCATTATTCTTTTCTGGTTGAATAGTATTAGTATAACAGAGCTTCCTCTTCAGATTCTTTTTATTTCTGTATAAAAACTTTGGATAGTTGCCCACTATCGCTTTTAGGTCATCATCAACCAGCAATATGTCCCAGTGTTTATGCATTATCTCTCTGAGTTGAAAATTATCTGCTGTGAACTGTGTAGTAAATTTAATGGACTGTGGTAACACAATATTTAATCCCTGTTCAACTAGGGGCTCTTGTGGCCCAAAGTAGGGTAAGCCTCTAGTTAGCCTTAGATCTATTGCATCCTTCATGTGTCTACTAACCTCACTCCTGCTATAACCTCGTTGCATTAATCTATCATTAAGGTTAGATAGTTCAATCTCAAAACCGTGTTCCATAGGATTGAGTCTAGATGCCCTGATGGCCTGGCCTCTCATAATATTTCTGAAGACGTGTGGGGGGTGCATACTTGATCTATATAATAAGTTGTTACTATAGCAGTTTTTCCGAAAGACCCCTGTATTGATGATGTTATTATCAAGCCTTTCAATGTACATATCAAGGAATTCTATCCTATACTGAGAGTGATTCTTTGTAAATTTAAGGCATGTAGTAAGATTATTTAGGGTTGTAAAAAACAATTCTAATTGATCAACTGTGCCTTTCCATAGAATAAACAAATCATCGATTTAAACGATTTATAGAAAACAACATGTTTTATGAACAGGTCTACCTTAAACAAATATTGCTCCTCCCAATGAGCTAGGAACATGTTGGCGTAGCTATTGGCACAGGGTGTGCCCATAGCTACGCCATCTCTCTGTCTATATATGTGCTCGTTGAACATAAACAAGTTGTTCTCTAGTATTAATTCCAAAAAACAGGTAATCAAATCAATCTTGACTGTTGAATAATCTCCATGGTTACGTATATATTCAGTGACGTACATGACCCCCAAAACATTTGGGATCATTGTAAATAAGGATTGAATATCAAATGTTACAAAAATGTAGTCCATATTGACTGTTAAATCCTTAATACAGGTATACAAATCAAGTAAAAACTGCCTGGAGTCCTTCAAAACCGTATTATTATTATTCAAAACATATCTCAAATGTTTTTCCACATATACAGATAAATGCTCCGTTACCCAATTGCGTCCTGACACTATAGGTCTCAGGGGAGGGTTCAAAAGATCTTTATGTATTTTCGGGAGGCCATTAATGGTAGGTATGATAGGGTGAGGGACTATCAAATAATCGTGTGTATCTTTATCAATCAAATGCCCCATATATATGTCCATGATGGTATTGTGTACACATTTAATGGTGTTATCAACATCCTGCCTGCTAACCATAACATAAAAATCGTCACATAGCATTGTGACCATACGTTCTTTATAGTCAGTCGCATCCATGACTACTATTTTCCCTCCCTTGTCAGCTGGTCTAATAGATATGTTGACATCACTTTGCAGTTTCTTCAAACTGAGTCTTTCACCATGGGTGAGATTGTCATTCCTAAAACGTTGTTTATTGGATGCTCCATTTTCATAGTAGTCATATAGATCACCCTCTGTGAGCTTCATGTATGCTTCTATTAAAGGGTGGTTAGTAGGTGTAAATTCACTCAAGTTCTTAAATCTAAAATTAGAGTCAGAAAAAATCTGAGTGTTATCTTTATGTATATATTTCAGCATTATGTTTCTACAGAATAGTCTGACATCCATAATTGTGTCTACCATATTGCTCTTACTTCTGGGAATAAAATTCAGCCCTTTATTCAATAATCTCAAGTCATCTTCAGTCAAAATGGTATGTGACATATTGTGCACTAGTGTTTGTCCACCCACATTGTCCTCAATGTTTTTTGCGGAGTGTATTCCTCCGATAACTTTCTCTTCTGCCTCCCTCTGCTCACTGAGCGAGAGCGGAACTTGTTGTTTTCCGCTCTCACCGGTAGTGGAAAAACCAACTGATGGGGCATACTAGAGTTGATGGTTAAATTCGAGGCCATTTGTTTAGGCCTAACTACTGGTTCAACAGGACGTTTGTGTTCAGGCCCAACCTCTGTTGGTTTAGTTATATCATTAGCTATCCTAACTTCTGGATATAAGTTGGTGTTGTTGTCAACAGTAGAGTGTACTATGTGTATAACATCAACAGAGTCATTACAGTTGTCATTATTCAAAACATTTACAGTTCCAGCATTACTATCAAGTATATCAGCGTGAATGGTTCGGGTTGCTTCCAAATGTACAACCCTTTCGTTGTCATTATTTAAATCATTTACAGTTGAAGAGTCCACTTGTGCTCTAGGACCAAGAATGTTGACTTTGTTCCCATCATTTCTATTTATCGGTCTATCATGCACAGCTTCTCTTACAACACCATTCATATTTTCATTAGCTGTCCCATTTGTGGCTCTCGGATTAAACCTGGGCCACATAAAGACCTGGCCGTTTCTAAAGTCATTGGTGTCCCTAATGACTTTATGCCGTTTCTGCTGATATAGTTTCCTTTCAAATGCAGAAACACTATCTAACATATTATCAAATAGAGGACAAACAATGTCTGAAGGAAAGTCATTAAAAAGCTGGCGCTGTTTATTTTCAACTTCCTTGGTTTAAATAGCTTCTTCGGGCTTAAAAAAGTCAATCAACAGTCTTAAGTACTTTTGACTCACCTCCATATTCAAGCGTTGCCATTGCGCCAAGAGTTCTGGATAGTCCCTGCCTTGGCTAGGCATTGTGAAGACACGCAAGCCCCTGGGTATAATATTACGGTCCAAGCATAATTGAAAGTGCACCCTTTGCACTTGTAACCTCTTAAGCTTAATGAAGCTCTTCTCAATACTTTCAAGCATCATATAAAGTTTACTCGAATCAAAGCTCTGCCCTGAAACATCCGCTCGCTCCTGTTCGATGTCAAAGAACCACGAAGGCTGAGCGTTTCCTTTGAGGTAGTTTTGAAACCTCCTCACAATGATGTCATCACGCGGTGCCCTGTTCCCACGATGTTCATCTCTGGGGACATAGTCAAGTTCTATATCTGCCATCCGTACTGTAAAAGTATACGAAAGATATTCAAAGTCTTTAAAGCACAGGATATCTGCCCCTACTCACAGAGTCCGTAAAAAGTAGGTGATAAATAGAGTTGCTTGCTCTGTTGGTAGGTTAAACGCTGGGGTAAGCAAAGTAAAAATTAATCAGTAAAGCAGTCAGAAACCCCAGAGTAAGCAGGTCCAGTTCAGCTACGATACAGTCCAACAAACTAATCAAAACAGTTAGGTAAAATACCAATAAACTGTTTAATAAATAAAAAGATGAGCGCTTTCGCTTACACAGCTTCTTCAGATCTATGACAATGTTCCTTAGAAAATGCAGAGCTTATATACCTTCTGTCATTAATTAGCAGTAATTACACTTCTGTTCTTATCTTTCTATTTATTAAACAGTTTATTGGTATTTTACCTAACTGTTTTGATTAGTTTGTTGGACTGTATCGTAGCTGAACTGGACCTGCTTACTCTGGGGTAATGTAGCCTGTGTTAGACCTTCTACATTAAATCCTTCACTTTGTAGGCACTCCATAACTTCAACTTCTATTTCTTTAACTTCTGCCTTACTAATCTTCTTTTCCACATTACATCTTTATGATATTAATTTTTTTATTTTGAAATTTTCCATATCTGGATGCCTTTGCCTGTATTTCGCTTCAAATATCTTTGAGACTGCCTTCTTTGTATTAGTTAACTTGGTTTTCTCCTTTGCATAAATATTGCACCATATTGAATCTCTTTCCCATGTCCATATTTCTTTTTTATATTTTTCAAATATCTCTAGGTTTTGTTTATATTTCCGCACTTCCTCAGATGCTTCTTTTTCCAAACAGATCAAAGTTTCTTGATCTATATACTGTTTTTCAAAAATCTGTTGTATTAATGAATGCAAATTTGTATTTGAAGCTTCTGACAGTTTTTCCCGTGGAAGTATTTTTCTTTCCTCTAATTTGTCTCTTAATCATTTTGTATATCTTGTGTCTGGAAATTGTGGGCTTTTTACATAATAGTAACAATACATAACTTCTTTCTTATCCTCAACAGTTCACTCTATTGTCTTTATGATTCTTCTTTGGCCAATCAATTTTTGCGATTTTTGTGGACTGCTACTTCCTTCTACAACAGGGGGGCGGCATCCTCCCCCCCGGGCCTGGCTTGGCCCCATCGTTGGAATGTTTCTGCATTTTGAGGATTCTACACTGTCATTTTTCCAGTCCTGACACCAGTGCATCTACCAGGATTGGGCACTTTTTTATCCTGGGTCTTGTGCACTCCGTTATCTTTTTTTGTTTTTGACTTACTTCTGTCCATTATATATGCTATATAAATACAGTCTATATATCAGTGTCGCCTTGGTAAGATATTGTGAAAAACAGGGTCCACCTCACGAAGGCACTCACCAAGACTTGAGGATTAATTTAATTTCAGCACTACTACACTCCTTTGCTTGCTGACTTTTCATCTCTCCATTAGGACCCATCCATACCCCTATGTAGAGGCATAGCTGGCTCAGTTAGTTCCAACAGCTTGCTCCCCATCCCATCAATCAGAAGAGGTTAGAAAATTTTGAGAAGAGAAATTGGAAAAACAATTTACATGGGAACAATGGGAGGACATATTTATGGCTCCCAAGTATGCAATAAAGTTCAGAAGGTCTAGGATTTTTGCTTGGAAGTGTCTGCATAAGTACTTTTATACCTCAAGCAAACTTCAAAGTGTTTTTCCTTAGTCAGACAACAAATGTTGGAGGTGTGATGGGGAAGAAAGAGGTAACTGAGAACATGTGCTTGGGAGTATAATCAGTTGGCAGATTTTAAAAGTACGCTACAGAGTATTCTGTCAGAAATATTGGGTGGGCAAATGGACATAAGTAATGAAATTATGTTTTTGAGTTGGGACACATGATCAGAACAGGCTGGACATAGTAAGGCCTTGTTAAGTTTGAGTCTGGTGGCTACCAAAAAAACAATTACTAGAAAATGGAAACCAAAGACTAAACCAACTGTATTTGAAGTAAATATTGTGAGATAAAAGAACTGAAAGTCGGGTATTTAGAAAAGGGAAGCAGCAAATTACATAGAAATAAATGGAAATTGTGGGAACAGCACATGTAGAATAATGTCCAGGGGGTGGACAGAGACTTATAGGAAGGCAGGATTTGAACAATTTACATAATGTTAGACTGATCATCGTTATAAAAAAGTACATATATGATGTACAATGCAACTGGACACGTTAGCATTGCTTGTCTTCTTTTACATTAATGTTATGTTTGCTTATGTCTTTAGTGATAATTTAATAAAAGTGTTAAAAAAAATGAATATGTCTCACAACTTCCAAAATGGCTGCACACGGATCAACAGGTTGATTTAAGCTCTTACAAAGTGAAAACAGAAACTGAGAAAAATGGCCACTGGATCAGTCAGTTATGATAAAATGGAGTTACTGGCTAGCAGTTTCACTGACTGGATGCTAGCAACAGGGAAATTTGGAGAACACAAGAGAAAGTTAAGAAAAAGGTGAAGAGAAATTAGACTTGGAAGAATCCTGCAGCTGTTCAGCAAAAAGCAGTTCACAGTTCTGGTACAGGACTTAGCTTCTAGCAATTTAAAGAAAAAATATATGTACTCAAGAGATTTTTAAAAATAAATGAAACTGAGTTTAAAATAGGGTAGAAAGTGGTATGGGAAAGGAGTAAAAGGAATTACTTAGAGGGACTGATAAAAGTTGAAGGACAGTAGATTAAGGAGAATCTGGCAGAACAATAAGAGCAGCCATGGCAGTGTGCTAAAAGGGAAAAAAGTGTATTTGGGTAATATGTATAAGCTTAGAAAAACTACTGTTAAGTAACTATTTTTGATAACATTCTCAGAGCACAAAAACTTTTAAGCACGAGAACTTAGTTAGCAGAAAGCAGAAAGGGTCGTCACCAAACTTACAGAGCCTATGGCTAGAAAAATAACCAGAGATCCTATACAAGTATTAGAGATATTTTGGAAATTTTATGAAAATTTGTATAATGCACAAGATTGCAGAAACCAAGAAAAGGCACAAATGGAAAGATTTATGGATGACTTAAATATGCCACTTTTAGAGGAAGAGGAGGCTCAAAAATTAATCGCTAAGACAGGAAGAGATGAAACAGTATGCACAATCAATCATCAGGGATGCCTCCAGGAACAGACTGTATTCTTGTGGAAGTTTGGACATTTGGAGGGAAGCTATAAAGATCAGGAAGATTTTATTTAACTGTATTTGACAGGGAGGAAGCATCTACATCTTGGAAAAAAAACTGTGGTGACTGTAGTACTCTCAGAGGGCAAAGGCTATAAATCCAACTTCATATAGACCAGTTTCAATTTTGAGCCATGATTATAAAGTATTTATATCTAAACCAGCTAAGAGAGTGACTAAGGTGTTGCCAAAATTGACAGATATGAATCAATGTAGTTTTCTAGTGGGAAGACAAACATTTGACAACACAAAAAGAGCAATGAATATCCAAAGAGAAGCAAAGCACATGGGTCTTGATGCAGATACTTTGAATAAGGCAATGGCCACATGTTTATTTCCTAAAAGAATAATGGGGTTTATTAGGAATACATATGAAGGGTCAGAGACAAGAATCAAGGTGAAAAGGCTCCTTTCTGACAAACTGGGTTTGAAATAAGGAATCAGTCAAAGGTGTCCTCTTTTTCCTTTACTTCCATTACACTTAGTGCCACTGGCAGTAAAAATAATGGACTTACAAATTCAAAGGTGTGTCTGGTATTTTACTAAAAAATAGCTTTATTTGCACATTATATTTATTTTCTACTTAATAAATATAGAAAATGATATTTCAGTGCTGTGGAAGATTTTGAGTCAGTTTCATGTTTTTTTTCAGGATATAAAATTAAGGAAAATAAAATAAAGGTTATACCAGTAGACTATGTGCCACACATGAATTGGTTCCTCAATACCTTTACTAATGAGGACATGATACATGGAAATATTTAGGTGTATGAATGAAAAAGGATGCTATTATGCTACCAAAGAATAAATTGAAAGAGACTAAACAAAAGGTGATAATAAAATCTGACAAACTTGTCATGCATACTTTTATTAACACAGGAGAAGTTATGGAAGGTAGTTAAAAGAGTTGAAGGAATATTGAGGGGGGATGAATTAGGTGGGATAAGTTGATTCCACCATAGAAGGTGGTGGATTAGTGGATTAGGTTTACCTGATTTAAATGGATACTTTAAGAGCTATACAGTTAATGTTCATATACATATCACAAGCAGATGGCTACAAATCAAAGTGGAGGAGGGTGATGATGAAATAGGGTGGAGGGTCAAGAAATAAGGAGTGAGTAGAATTTTAGGTGAAGGTCCTTAAGGAGAGTAAAGGCAACCATACCACTATGTTCATAAAGTAGCAGAAAGTATTCTAAGAACTAAGCCAACATACAAAGTTTGCAGGTCTTACCAATGGATAGTGACTGCAAGTAAAGGTAGAGAAAATAGGCAAGACATACCTGGAAATTACTGAAGAAAATTAGTAAAGGAACCAAGGTAATGGGAGTAGATAACTAAGGAAGGGAAGTACAAGTGGGATGATGCCAAACAGAAGTTCGTCTGATTGCCTGAGGCTTGTTTTCTCAGTTGTACTTCTAGTACAAAGACTTAGCTCTGCACAAATTCACAGAATGTAACTAACTGGCTGTGCTGGATTCTATAACCATCTGATATACCAACTGCTAAGTACACTTTTTTGCACTTGATTGTACTTTACTGCATTTATATATTTGTCCTCTGTATTCTGTGTGCACTGTTGGTTTCTCAGGGTAGTTCAGTAGCTAGTTTCAGGTGGGGTTATTTTTGCTTTCTTTGGAGTCAGCCAAAAGTCAGCCATTAGCCAACACCTGTGTTTATCTGATTGCCTGTGGCTTATTTTCTCAGATGTACGTCTAGTACAAAGACTTACATTTTGTGAATGTGTGTAGAGCTAACGGCCTGGCTGTGTTGGATTCTATAACCATCTGATATACCAACTGATAAGTATACTTTTTTTGCACTTGATTGTACTTTACTGCATTTATATATATGTCCTTTGTATTGTGTGTGCATTCTTTGTTTTTCTTCTCTCCCACCCAGGTATTATATTCTTAAAGTTGGTGGATTTGGAATTGCTTGCCCCTGCTGTAAAACTGATTTTGGTCACTCCTCCCATTCTCACTTCATTTGCTTACTCAACCGAGTACAGTGAGATCATTTGAGAAGGGATACCCCCTTGCTGTTTTGATTATGGACAATCCTCCCTGTCCCATCTCATCAGCTCAGTCTACTGAGTACAGAGAGAGCATTTGGGAAGGCCAACCCCCTTAGCTTCTTATCTTGAACTATCTTCTGTTTCCTCCCTAGCCACTTAAAAAAAAAAGGAAGAAAAGAAAAAAATGTACACTTTATTCAGCTGCCTTTACTGTAATTGTGTTATTCCTACTTTATCATCCAATTTTTGTTGTGTGCTCTTAAGTGTTCAAGTGCTTTTATTCTGCTGCATTTATTACTGCTTGTCAGTAGCCTGAATAAATTTATCTGTTATTCTAAGCATCTTAGTTTTGGTTTAGCACTTGTGCTTCAGGCCAGTTATTTTACATTTAAGGTTTTTGTGGTCTACACACCTGTGGACAAACCCTTATCACAACCCTCTAAGCCCGCCGGATTCGGAACACTATGTCTAGAAAATTCCCATCAGTTTCTCCTGCCAGCCTGATCGACATGGCCATACTGAGACAGTGTTGCATCTGTCTCATGTTTACTGACAACCCTCTTTAGCACATAACTCAACTACTTGTGAGAAATGCATCCACATCACTAACCAGGAATCCGTGCTCTCTCGCACCACTGTCAATACTCCTGACAAAGAGGAAATTGCCAGCACAAACACCACACCACTCATCACATAGCCAAGCATAACACAAACCCCTTTGCAGAGGTCCTCAATAAAAACTTACCTAAACAGCAGAAACCTCCAAAACACACTCTCAAACATTTCACACAAAACACATCACACACAGCAAACAACACACCAGTGTCTCACAAACATAGCCCATAAGGGAAAACAATAAACTATCATAGCCCACAAGACATAACAATAAACCAAACACACTAGTCATTGGTGACTCAATTGTGAGACACACCAATGTTCCCCTTCACCAGGGTCAACAAGGAGAAGGTCACTGTCAGTTGTCTGTCTGGTGCCAGAATCCACCACATCACACACACACTTAAGTCTCTGCACAGCAAGTACAAGTATGACTCTGTCATTGTGCATGTTGGTGTGAATGACATGAGACATACCTCCCTGGACTATATGAAGAGAGGCATGATTGAACTCTCAGAGAATGTGTTCCAGTCAGGTATGACCCTAGCTCTAAGCAGCATCCTACCTTCACCAAGAATGATATCAGAGTACCAACAAAAAAAAATAACTAACTTCAACAACGCTTAGTTTCTGGTGTCATTCCAAGGGGATCCAGTATCTGCCTGTCTGCGATTACATGGTTGACAAGCCTTGTTGCTTTGCCAGAGATGTCACCACTGGGACTGCGGATACTGGCCAAAGCTCTCTCCTCCCCCATTGTGCCTTTTTTAGGCAATATCCCAAAGACAGATCTTCCAACATATGAGATCTGTCAAAAAACAAACTGAAGGTCATGCTGATAAATGCTAGGAGCCTTAATCTGAAAATGGACTCTTTGGAGGCTCTCCTTCCACTGGAAGATGTCAATGTCTGTGCGGTCATGAAAACCTGGTTCAAGGCTGTGAAGAACACCCCTGCCTTACCAGGCTATACCTCATTCCACACATTCCGACCCCAAAAGGAGGTTGGGAACACTAAGGGAGATGGGAGTCCATATCTTCATTAAGGACAGGCACACCTCCAGATTGGTCTGCCAGCATGAGCCACTGGAACTACTGAAGATGTAACTGAGAGATGGCAAGACACCCATCCAAGTTATAGCCAGCTATGGACCCCCCCCTCCATGACTCAGGACACCCACTCCTGCTACCTGGATCTACTTGACTCCATCAAGGTACCCCCTAACACACTGATCCTCTGTGACTTCAACTACCTCATCATAGACTGGGTGAACTATTACCGCACTAATGCACTCACTCAAAAATTCCTTGACTTCATAATAAGTTCTTCCCCGGTGAGATCAGATCATTGGAGTGTCTCATTTGGAGTTTCTATCCCCCCCCCCCCAGCCGTAATCAAGCTAAAAATCTTCTCAAAAGCTGACTACAACCTCCTAAGGGAGGGTATCTGTAGCTTCACACCACCGCCCCCCTCAGAGGATGCAGACAAGTATGCTGACCAGTATGCCAATGCAGTATACAAGCACTTGTACAACTGCATGGACTCAGCCATACCCAACAGAATGAAAACCTGCTCCTCAGGGAAACACAAACCTGTTTGGTGGACATCCTCTATCAACAGGCTTTACAACAAAAGGAATAAACTGTTGTCCAAGGGTAAAAATGAACAAATTCTAAATTGGAAAAACTCCCTCCTTAACCTCAACAAGCAAATTAGATTACTAGTGAAAACCTCCAAAGCCAATTATGAATCAAAATTAGCCTGCTAAACAAAGGAAAACCACAAAGCCTTCTTCAGTTGTCAGGAACATCCATGGCAAAGCCCAGGTTTGTTCCGAATTAGTACTTAACAGTACCACTTACACTGATCCTGTTGACTTAGCCAACCTGCTAGCAGATAGGTCCAGTGCAAACTTCACCCCCTGTTCTTCCCCAAAGACCCTTTCAACATCCCCGATACTTGTCCTGCACCTCATATCTACACATATCAAGTGTTAAAGGCCCTATCCAAAGCAAAGAACACAGCTTCTATGGGACCTGATAGTATCCCATGTTGTATTCTGCAACATCTCAGCAAGAACTGGCTTCGCCATTGAGCACCCTATTCAACCAAAGCCTAAGTACAGGCTTCATTCCAGCAGAGTAGAGAACTGCCATTGTCATCCCCTTGCACAAAGGTGGCACCACTACTGACCCTGGAAACTACCGCCCCATTAGCTTGACAAGTCTGATCTGTAAAGCCATGGACCGTAGCATTATAGATCTCATAAACAAAGACACAGGCAACCGCCAAACACTTAACCCCACCCAGTTCGGATTAGTCAAGGGCAGATCTTGCCTGTTGAACCTGGTTGACTTCTTTGAGACTGTTGCCAAGGCACTGGATGAGGGGAAGTCAGTACATACAGCTTACCTTGACTTGACCAAGGCCTTTGACACAATCCCCCACTCGGGCATCATCGAAAAGCCAAAACAACTTGGCATAAATCCCTATCTCATCAAGTGAGTGGCCCAACTGTCTCACCAACATGACCTTCAAGTTCAAAATAGGCACCTCCACCTTCGATAGCAGACCTGTCACTAGTGGAGTTCCTCAGGGATCTGTCCTGAGACCACTACTGTTTGGCATCTACTTCTCAGAGGTCCATGCAAAGACAAAAGGCCTGTGGCTGACCAAGTTTGCAGACGACTGTAAGTTAGGTGCTGTCAGTGACTCCACAAATGATGTTAACATACTGCAAGAGGGTCTCACAGCAACTAGTGACTGGTGCCAAAGTCATTGCCTCAAGCTAAATGCAAAAAAATGTATCATCATACCATTTGGCAGAAACATGGCCCCTACTGATTACCACATCAACGGCAACCCCTAAACATACAACCTGTGGTGAGAGACCTATGTACTCAGGTTGATAATCTCACATTCAACCATCCTGTAGCGGCAGTGGTCAGAAAAGCTTTTACATGGTTCATCTCATAAGTAAAGAGATTTCATCCAGAAAAAAAGGACATTATTACCTCTCTATACTTCTCCCTCATTAGAACAATAATTGAGTACAATGCCCCATTTGGTATGTACCTCTCCAAACATCTGCACGAACTGGAAAGGCCACAGATATACATCACAAAGAGAATCCATGGTCTCCAACACCTACCCTATATGGACAGGCTCAAATCACTATCACTCTACTCGGTATCGTACAGATTGCTCAGAGGTGATCTATGTCTCAGCTACAAGGCAATCTCAGACCCTGCCCTACTAGAGATGCTCCCATATCCTTAAGTCTAACTCCTCGCACATCACCCGCTCGAAAAGCCTGAATCTAATATGCAGCATCAACAAAACCTGCTGGAGAGACAGACTGGTCTCCAAGAGGATGCGCCATCTCCGGAACAGACTTCCCATACACATCGAATAGAGTACCTCGCTGACCCTCTTCATGCGCAACCTTGATGAGTGGATGGGAAACCACAAATTTGTCCCGGGGTTCCACCTGTGTCGCTCACTGACAGAGGTGACAAGTGCTGACTGAGGTTTCTTTTTGGGGATAAACTCTTGGCTAGGCTTGTAAGGGCCCTAGGGCCATTAGCCTAGTAACCTCCTATGATCCTATGGACTACAGATTGGAGACCGTCTTCCATATCAGACACTGATAAAATAATAAAGGCAAAGAAGTAGGCACATGGGTGTGGGAAGTGAAAGGCCAGCTATGTTAAAGTGTTTAGTCGAGTCTAGAACATAAGCAGCTATTACAAAAGGGATACTTAGTACGGCATATAAAATATTACATAACTATAAGAGTCAATTATATTAGGTTGGAAAAGAATGGAAAGAGGTATTGGAAAGGCAATTTACCAAGGAACAATGGAAAAACAACCAAATGTCACCCAAGTATGTATCAAAGTCAAGAAGGTTTAGGATTTTTGCTTGGAAGTGTCTGCATAGGTATTTTTATAACCCAGACACACTGCAAACGCAGATAAAAAAATCTCTATGAGAATATTACGTCAAAAATGCTGGGGGAACAAACTGTAAATAAGGAAATGATTATTCTGAGCTGGGATATAGGATTTGAATTGCTTAGACATAGTAAAGCCTTAATAAGTCAAGTGCTTCTAGCTACCAAGAACGCAATTACTAAAAATGGAAACAAAAATCTTAACTAAATGTAACTGAAGTACTGAATGTTGCAAAGGAAATAAAAGAACTGCAGGTGGGCTCCTTAGAAAAAGGAGAGAGTAAATTACTTGGAAATAAATGGAATCTGTCATAACAACATATGCAGAATAGTGTTCAGGAGGAGAAGTGAGGTTTAGGGGAAGGAAGTAATTAATTTATGTAAGGTAGGAGTGAACAATAATTGTTAAATATGAAACGTGTATGCTACATACTACAGGAAAAAATTTTACTACGGTTTGTTTACTTTCATAATACTGTGTGTGTACCTGTGTCACTGTTTGAGTTGTGATTTAAAAAAAGATGTCTATAAAACAAATATTGGAGATGGAGTGTTTGTGGAAAATGACCATTCATTGAACCCCAGTTAGAGGAGAAGCAAGTTTATCCCAGCAATCTAGGAATGCAGAGAGGCCGGTATGAGTTTCAAGCTTCTGTATCCAACTGTTTTCAGAATATTTTTTTTGTGGAGGACCAAAGACATTTTTGTATGCAAAACAGGCTAAGAAGGAAAATAAAATTTATCCAAAAAACATTAGATTAAGCCACCAAGCAGAAGGGTAAACTCTGCTTCTCATTCTTTTGATGATAACAAGGCCTACAGAGATTCTGCCAGCGAAACCTTTTCCATTGTTCCAAAGAAAAATGTGTGAGCAAGAGAAAAAAAACAAAAGATGACTAAAACAATCAGCAATATATTGAATTTGAACCAGAGACTGGCATTGGGAGAAGGATATGACCAGGAAGAAGACCAGCAACATTAAGAAATTTGTGAATAAATAGGAGACTGCAGAACATTAAATCCTGTTAGCAATACAAATAGGCATGTGAAATGTGGCTTTGCAAGAAGTGGCTGAAAAATACTTGACTCTGTGATAACTGAACATTATTTTTATTATGTAAAATACTCAACATTTTAAATACATACAATATAGTATCCATCAAAACAAGTCCTCCTCCCATATCCAATTTCATAAACTGGACTTAGCATCTTTTAATTCATTTAATCAAGTAAATTATTCAGAACTTAGATCGAGTTCTACTATTTTTTTTTAAAAATTGGAAAATATGTAATCACTTTTTAGATGTCAGATTTTTGATATGCAATAATAGCTTTGCAGAATGGATGGAATTTATTGATTATATTAACCATACTATTTAAATAGTAGAATCTTCCACATCATTTCCACTATTACATACTGTAACACATTAAAACTGGGCTTTCTAGTGTACAAAGTGCAGTTAAAATGGTACACAATTATGAGCATATATCATGAAATCAAGTTAATATTGGTTATAAATCTATTTAGTTATTCAAGTAATGTTATAAGATGGTTCATTTCATAGACTTCTGCAGGTGGAAAACCATTTTTTTCCTACAGTATTTTTAATACCAAAGGTACATAAGACTCTAGAAGATCATTCCCTGAGACAGTAGTTACAACCCAGCTCACAAACTCAGTCATTGGCTATCTTTGTAGATCATATTAAACCAAACAAGAATATTTGTAAAGACTCTTAGCACTTTTTAGGAAACTTGACTAAAATATTAAACAAAACACAATACAGATGAAGCACTTGAAGGCACTGTCACACCAATAAATTAACAATAAAATTAAATACGTTTAAACCCACACTGTAATATAAAATGTTCAACAATACATATGACATTTAAATTTATAAACATGAACAATATAAAAACATACTTAAATCAAACCTTATATGATAAAAGTTGCAGAATACTAGAAATAAAAATAAATTCATATAAGCCTGGTGGCACATATGCATTCAATCTAAGTTGCCACAAGGCTTCTTTATGTTCAATCAAATCAGCCCAAGGACCACTTAGAGGATTTTTACAAACTGTATATATCCCGAAAAATACAATTTCATGATCAGGATAGCATTATTGGACTGTTTATTTTTTATGTCATATAAGTGTTCATAAACATGTTTCTTTGAATTTACACTTGGTCTTACCTATATAAAATCCCTCACATTTCCTGCTTTTGGCTAAATAGATAAGATCCATGGAAGTGCAGTTGCAGTGAAAGGAAGTATATACAGACTGCTTATTGACTCTAACCACAGCTGCTTCCAAAATGTATTTACATTGGAGACAAAACCCACATTTAAATATACCCTTCCTCTTGTTGGTCGAAAAACCAAACTGATTTTCACTCTCCAACAATTCCTTTAAAGATCTACCTCTCTTAAAACATTCTAGGCTTATGTCCTACCAGGTCTGATAAACTATCAAAACATTGGAATATTTTCCTGTTATTACTTAAAGTCCTATAAATAAATTCATGCTCCTGTGTGTAAGTGGTAATATACGAACAGGAAAATTCTTCATTGTGCTTCACCCTCTTAATAGCTCCATTAAAGGAATGACTAGATAAAAGAATTGGTGCCAAATCCCCCTCTTTTCTTTTCTTAAAAACCTATAAAAAGATCTCGGAAATGAGATCAATGGGGTAACCTCTAACCACAAACATAACCACTACCCTCCTTATCAAATATATAATCATCAGATATTATTTGGGCTAACCTGACAAACCGCCCCTCAACTATCCCTCTTTTTTGATGTTCGGTGTGGCAACTATTGTAATATAAAAAACAATCTGAATAAGTAGCCTTTCTATAAATACAACTAACAATAGTTCTTTTCTCCAAATCTTTCGAAACCAATACATCTAAATAGCCAATACAATCTCTACTGTATTTGTAATTAAATTTCAAGAAAGCGTGTTAGTGTTCAAATAATCCACAAACTTCTGAGCTTCATTCTCTCAAACTTCCCAGGCTATAAATATAACGTCCAAGAAACAGGGCATATAATTGCCAACGGAGAGTACTGAACTTCCTAAAAGCAAATTGTTTTTCCCACTGCAACAAAACTATGTTGGCAAACAAGGGGGCACAACATGTCCCATAGCAACTCCTTTCTTTTGATGGAAAAATTGACTGTTCATATAAACAAAATTCTACTTCAAAACTAATTCCAACAGAGTACTAAAAACATTCATCTCATTGGGATTAAGTTTACCTGATCCCATCAAAAAATCCTGAAACATATCCAAACCTTTGGCATGAGGAATTGCGCTGAATAAGTTTATCACATCAACAGTTAAAGAAAACTGAATTTGGACTATACTTCACCGTCCTTAATTTAGACAAGAAATCCCATGAATCCTTACAAAAATGTTGGGTCTCTTGGGGGGGGGGGGGCAGATTTTTGTGAATTTTCAGAATGCCAAAAATGAGAGGAATAATAGAAGAATTTACATCTAAAAAGTTCAGTACATCTTGTGAGGTTTCACCCTGTTCAAACATGTCTTGCAGAAAAAGATGAATTTTACTGTAAGCCACATTAATAAAATTAAGGTAGGGTTCTTCATAAAATTCCTCATCGAACAGATAAACATACATTCTACTGAGGTAATCATCCTTAGTCATGATTATGATGCTTCATAATCCTGATATTCCTATCATGTACCAGTTCCTTTAGCATTTTTGTTTCAGCTTCATTGAGGTTACTAAAAGAAGACCCCCATTCATTGCGTTGAACAAAATCTCTAAAATCAACATCACACAATTTTTCAAAAATAATGAAGGGTAAAGCTAAAGGGAGATTGAACACACTACTTCTTCATAAAACACTCATTTCGTGAGCAGCACTGGCATTTTTAAACAATAACTTAAAATTAAACTTTCTAAGAAATAAATTTAAGTCAAGCACCACATCCTGGATTTGAAAATGTACTCTGGGCACAAAGGCTTGCTCGTTACTTAAGTCAGTAAGGGCCTCACCATAATGATTAGTTATAAAATTATAAATAGTAAAGTCACCTGTTTCATTCAGAATCACTCCAGAGGCATGTTCAGCAGCCGATAACATGTCCGCTAACACTTCGTTGCTGCCTAATGTCTCTGTCTCCAATTCTTGGGTGAGCTCCATTGTTTCTGACCTCTGAAATATTTCCCAGAATTCGGAGAGTTGAACTGATTGCCCTGTTGCCAAGAATTGTTGGCAGTTGTTGAATTTAAATGGTCCTTCTGATTCTTGATCTTTTGGATCTCCTCAGAGGGACCCGTTCTAAAGAGGCCACTTCACGAGCATCTTCTTCCTCTGGCCGATCCACCATGTTGGTTTCCTCATACTGTTCCAAGCCCTGCCTCTTCTGTGAGCCCACTGGTTTAGGATAGGCTCTGCCTTCCTTGTATTCATGGCAATCTCTTTCAAGTTTTTTACAGTTCCACTATTTTATCTACTCTCCAGAACATGCCAAAATATTGGTCACTGTGGGCAACAAACATAAGGTCTTTTTTAATCATCTGATCCAAATTGTCAGCCTCCTTCATAAGCTGATCTATGGCGATTTGGTTGTTCTTTCTCAAAATTCTTAGCAGTTCCACCCCTTGATTATTGAACAATTCTACCAATTCTAAATGCAGGGGGGAACCAGCCACAAACCCATTTAGATATTTCCAATTCCGAAGACCCTTCAGAATTCTCTTGATATTAACACATTCAGAAAGAAAAGCATTTTCCATGTGTAGTTTACAGCATCGTAGGAGAACTTCCTCTACAGTAAAAACTGATTGCTGAAAGGTGCCCGTACCAGCACCTTAATGACTGAAATCCATATTAGTATGTCACCAGGAAATGACAGAAATATTCACGGGGCACTCTGGAACTGAAACCATATTACCACCAATGTGTTCAGATGAAGGAGGTGGGATTTTATATATGTAAGACCAAGCGCAGATTCAAAGAACGTATTTACGAAAACTTACATGACATAAAAAAATTAACAATCCAATAATTCTTTGTATAAACATGTGGCTAGCTATCCTGGTCATGAATTTGCATTTTTCGGGATAGATACAGTTTGTAAAAATCCTCTAGGTGGTCCTTGGGCTAATCTGATTGAATATAAAGAAGCCTTGGGGCAACTTAGATTGAATGCTTTTGCCACCAGGCTTAAATTAATTTATTTCTATTTCTAGTATTCTAAAACTTTTATCATATAGAGTTTGATTTGAGTATCTTTTTATATTGTTCATGTTTATAAATTCAAATGCGCCATATGTACTGTTGAGCATTTTATATTATAGTGTAGGTTCCAACATGTATTTAATTTTATTGTTAATTTATTGACATTTTACATCATGTGGTTCTAGAAGGATGGGTATTTAAAGTGTGTGTTGGGAAGTTTTAAATGTATTCTGAAGAAGTCTTTGAATGATCTTGAGGAAAGTGCTTAACCCTTACAATAAACTCATGTTGCTGTAACAGTGCCTTCCAGTGCTTTGTCTATATTCTGTTTGGTTCTCAGTTTGGAGCTTTTTTGAGTGAAAAAGTTAAACAAGACAAGCTATTTTCTAACTAGAGACATGGTAGATCTTTTCCCAAGTATCCCCCAAATAGCAGGAATACATTGGTTTATTGTAATAATTTAATTGTATGACTTTTTAAAATAATTTAGATATTAATGAAATAACAAACGTATGGAATCTAACAAACTCCAAACAGCAAAGAACCAAACTAGGAAAGAAGCAGCACATTGAAGCAAAATTATCTAGACTGTAGGGTAAATTAAATGCTCTGTTGCTTCCTTCCTAGTTTGTTTCTTTACATTTACGGAACCTATTTTAAAATACAAGGTTATACTTTATGGAAGAGAATAATTCAGACAAACTTCTGTAGTAGCAATGGGTGTAACATCTTCTCTCCAACTTGTGAATACAGATATGATTTTTTTGGAGAAAATATATATTTTTAACTCCCAGTATAAGAAAGTTTGGAAAATATGTAATCACTTTCTAGATGCCAAATTTCAGATATGCAATAATAGCTTTGCAGAATTAGTGGAACTTAATGTTTTTTTTTAATTTACATTACTTCTTTGATAAAAGTATTTATACGAATTATTAATTAAGGACAACAATATAAATAAATCTGTGTTTAACATATATTGTAAATCTACATTTTTACAATACTTATGTTCATTTTGAGAGCGATCATTCTTTTCCTCATAAAAGAAAATGGAAAAGGTCAATTAGTAAGTTTAAACTACAATGGGATTGGAAGAATCTATTTCTATTTCTGAAATACTACTGAAAAATTTTTTATTGAACAAAAAATATCCTGAGAAATTACTGATCGAGTTAATAGAAGTAGTAAAATTGAAAAGCTCTGTGGGCATATACTGTCTACTAAGAGGTGGAGGTTTTAATGAAGTATAAAAAAGCCCCACAAAAGGACATAATGATGAAATTAGAAGTTATGTACTCACCATAACGTTCCATCTGAGTAGGTGTATTCATTTGTCTGCAACCTGTGGGTTATGGATCCGATATCGGATCCGAACCGGCATGGTTTTCCAGCTATGGATCCAAGCTCTCAGCTCCTCCCCTCACCCATAATGCCCTGCTCTCCCTACATGACCTCAGATAGAGTTTGCTAACAGCATGAACACCCTGAAAAGTGTAACACATAATATGCAGGAAACTGAAAAGGCCAGGGGGATAGGAGGGCGGGATGGTTGCAGACAAATGAATACACCTACTCAGATGGAATGTTATGGTGAGTACATAACTTCTAAATCTGAAGTAGGAGATTCATTTGTCTGCAACCTGTGGGACAGAGTCCCCAGCTACCTGAATCTTGGGCGGCCATCATGGAAGGATATTCCGGAGCACCGCGGAGCCAAAGGATGCTCTACCCCTAGATGTAATATCCAACTTGTAGTGGGAAATAAAGGTATGAGATGAAGCCCAAGTGGCTGCTGAACAAATATCATCCAGAGGAATCCTAGCTTTAAAGGCCGCCGAGGTAGAGACTGACCGGGTTGAATGGGCATGTACTCCCTCCGGTGCGGGCCTTCCAGAAGCTTGATAAGCCAATAAGATGCACTGCGAAATCCAGCGTGATAATGAGACTTTAGAGATTGGCTTGCCCAAATTAAATTTAGCAAAGGAAATAAACAACTGGTCGGATTGCCTATGACCAGCTGTCCTGTTTAGATAAAATCTAAGTTGCCTGTGAACATCTAACAAATGAAGCTTGTATTCACCCTTGTTTTGATATTTAGGAAAGAAAACAGGAAGGTTAATGGATTGATTAATATTTGCTTCAGAAGCTACCTTAGGAAGAAAAGACGGGTTGGTCCTGAGGTATACACGGTCCGGATGAAAGACCAAGTAAGGAGGCTTGGCTGATAAGGCTTGAAGTTCTGAAACTCTCTTGGCCGAGGTAATGGCTACTAAAAAGGCCGTCTTGAAAGATAAAAATTTCAGATCTACCGTCACCGCCGGCTCGAAGGGGGGAGCGGTCAAGGCCTGAAGGACTAAAGAAAGGTCCCAAGGAGGAACCACTTGCTTTACAGGGGGCCTGAGAAGAAAGGTACCTTTCAGGAAAATCTTACACAATTTGGCAGACATCAGAGGACTGGAGTCGTGACCAATATGATAATGAGAAACTGCCGCAAGTTGTACTTTGACTGTGGAACTGCTGGCACCATCATTAAAAAGAGTGGTTAAGAAGTCAAGCACCAGAGGAAGGGGAACTGTGAAGGGGTTTAGACCTTGCCGCTCCGCCCACAAGGAGAACCGTTTCCACTTGCTGCGGTAGACTTTCCTGGTGGATGGTTTATGAGCCGCCACCAGGATGGCCTTAACTGGGGACGAAATATCGGGAGTCCTGATCAGGAGTGGAACTGGAGCAGCCAAGCAGTCAGCTTCAGGTTGTCCAGATTCGGGGTTGATAGATGGGATGGGTGAGATATCAGATCCGGAATGGGATCTAGAATCCAAGGAGGATTCACTGAGTGAGACCTTAGGAAAGGGAACCAGATCTGTCGAGGCCAAAATGGGGCAATGAGAATCATTCTGCACCCCAACCGAGAGGCTTTCTGAAGAACTTGTAGCATCAGAGGCAAGGGGGGGTAAGCATAAAAAAGACCGGGTGGCCAAGCATGCACCAGAGCGTTTCTTGGGGCACCTCCGGGAGGAGGTATTAGAGCGAAAAAACTGTCGCACTTGGTGTTTGAGGGAGACGCAAAAAGATCGCAACAAGGAGTTCCCCACCGTGCGAAGATGCGTTCCGCTACCTGAGTATTGAGAGACCACTCGTAAGGGGTGAGAATGGTGCAACTGAGTTTGTCCGCAAGGATGTTGGACCGACCCGGAATATGCGTTGCTATGAGAAAGCGGTTGGTGGAGATTGCCCATTCCCACACTCTCATGGCTTCTCGACAAAGAGGGTAAGACCTGGTTCCTCCTTGCTTGTTGATATACCAGACGACAGACATGTTGTCCGACTGAATCGCAATTGTTCCCAAGGGAAGAAAGGCCTGAAGTGCTAGCAACGCTAAGAGCACTGCTCTCATCTCTAGAACGTTGATATGCAGTAAGGTCTCTGAATCGTTCCACGTGCCTTGGACCGTCCGGCCTGCAAAATGCCCCCCCCACCCGAGGCGGGAGGCGTCCGTGGTCACCATGGCGAGAGGGGGAGAAGCACAAAAGGGGCGGCCTCCGTGGAGATCTGGAGAGTGTAGCCACCACAGGAGGGACCGCTTGCAAGCCTTGCTGATCGCAATGGGATGATGCATAGGAAGAGCAAGATACGACCACTGAACAAGGAGTGTCCATTGAAGGATGCACATATTGAACCTGGCGAGAGGAAGAAGCGCTATCGCTGCCACCATGGACCCTAGAGCCCTCAGGACCAACTCCGCTGGAACTGAGCTGGAGTGGAGAATGGCCCGCACCTGGAGCTGCAGATTCTGAATTCTGTCCGCAGTGAGGAAGGCTCTTAATCGTCTCGTGTCTAACCTGGCACCTATAAAATCTATGAACTGCGTGGGTGCTAGGTTGGATTTCTCTGTATTTATTGTGATGCCCAGATGGGGAGCAAGATGGAGAAAGGAGTCTCGCGCCAATAATAGTAGATGCCTTGTTGGGGCGGTGAGAAGCCAGTCGTCCAGGTAAGGAAAGACCTGCACCCCCTGAAGCCTCAGGTGGGCCGCTACCACTGCTAATACTTTGGTGAACACCCTGGGGGCTGTGGTGAGACCAAAGGGAAGGACCAGGAATTGGTAGTGACTGGCTCCCAGCCGGAAGCGGAGAAACCTCCTGGAGCGCCTGTCCATTAGTATATGGTAGTACGCATCCTTGAGGTCTATGGAGCACATCCAGTGGTTTTCTCCCAGAAGGGGGAGAATAGACTGCAACGTAACCATTCGGAATTTCTCCTTGGGAACTGCCAGGTTCAAGAGTGAAAGGTGTAAAATTGGTCTTAGATCCCCCGTCTTTTTTGGCACTAAAAAGAACCTGGAGTAGAACCCTGATCCGATCTGGTCTGGGGGGACGGGCTGGATGGCTCTTTTCTTTAGCAGATGGCCGATTTCTGCCAAAGCGGCCTCCCACTGACCGGGTGGAACGTCAGGGAGGGACTTCAGTTTTGGCATGTGACGAAACGGGATACGGTATCCTCTGGATATGATCTGGAGGACCCAGCGGTCTGATGTTATGGACTCCCATGCCGCTAGGTGCTCAACGTCCCGACTGCCTCCAGAGTGGAGCAGCCGGGCAACCCTTCAGGGCTGCTGCGCGGGCCGTTCAGAGAAGGGTTCTCTGGACCCGAAGTTCCTGGGAGCCCCTCTGCCCCTGGGGCGGCGTCCTCCCTGTCCTCCTCTGCCACGGAAGGACTGGTTGTCCGGAGCGGGTTGGGATTGCTGCGACTTCCGGAACCACATCTTCTTCTGGCCCTTTTGGTTCCTAGAATAGGGCCTCTGGGGCACAGAGAAGCGGATTCCGCGGCAGACAGCATCTTCCGTCCTTTCGCTCTGTGTCAAGGTATCACGAACAGTTTTGCCAAAGAGGGCAGAACCATCGAAGGGGCATCGCAAATGACGCCTTAAAGGGCTCCGTGAAATCGCAATGACGGAGCCAGGCCTGACGTCTGGTAACTAGGCCTGCCCCTGCGGCTCTAGCGGCACCTTCCGTAGCATGGGACAGTAGCCGCATAGAGGTATTGGTGACGGACCTGAGAGTGGCCATACGGGTGGAGTGCAACACTTTGTCCTCCTCCGACATGGACTCTGGGGGGGATGCAGCGTATTCTTTTATAAGATCGCGCTGCATCCTAATCACATGTGCCAGGTAGTTCAGCGCCCTTACTGAGAAGGTCGCTGAACTAAACATCCGCTTCCCCAAGCGGTCCATCATCCGAGACTCCTTGCTCGGGGGATGGACTGAGGGACTCTCCTGAGCAAGTTCCCTCTTGGTGGCAGCCGCCATCAACATGGCATCTACCGGAGGCCCCTTACTCCAATGGGCATGGTCAGTTGGGGGACTGAGTATACGGTCGGGCCTTTTTGGGATTGGCTCCACGGTGTCCGGTTCCTTCCACACCCTGGTGGTAATGAGGTCCACCAGGGGGTCGGCAGGAGGGGACACCCAAGAGGTAGACGGGCCCGCTTCAAATGCCTCCAAGAACACGGACTCGTCCGAGGAAGACTTGGGGCAGACCACCCCTTATGCGGAGCATTTCCATGATGTCTCCAAATGAGACATCCTCAGGGGGGTGATCTTGGGGAGCCTTCCCCTTCCTCCAAGTCCGTGTCTTCTGTGAGAGACTTGGGGGAGTCTATGTGCCTCCTTTTGCACGTATGCTTGCGGGGGGCATCCTCCGGGGGGCTGTCAGAGGACTCCTCGCAAACAGTGACCTGTTCCAAAGGAACAACTTGGGGCAAAGGAGCGGGCTGTCCCAATGGCCGGATGGTGGAAGCCTGGTCCAGTGCACTGGATTTTTTGCTGTTGAGGCCTTAACTCCCTTTGGACCCTGTGAAATAGTTTCAGGATCAACAGGAGTGTTTCTAAATAAAAATGTATGTGAGTCAGGGACCCTGTAATATCTGTCAGGCTTACTGGGAGCCGGAGGTAAGGAGTCAGGGAGTCAAGCTTGACTCCGAAAACACATCATCCACAATGTCTAAAACAGGGGAAATAGCTAAAGGCTTGTGCTGAGGGAGAAGGAGGAAATCCCTGAGCTTCTCTTTTGATTCTGAGAAGTCTTGACTCTCCCAGTGAAAATATTCCCTCAAAGTATGCAAGGTTTCTCCAAATAAATAATCGTCAGGAGGAGATACAGATATAATAGACTCCTCAGCATTAGAATTCTCATAGGGAGGTATAGATAATTCCTGATCAGAAGAAATAGAAACCTGATCTGAAGATTCATAATCAGTGTCTTGCCTAGGCCTCTTATCTGGAGGGGGATGGTACCCCTGATCAAGGTAATAAGGTCTTCTGCCATTTTGATCATTTGTTTTTTAGGCATAGAGGCCTGTGCACGTGGCTCATGCGTCATTTTTTTAGTTTTAGAAGTTGCTTTTGTCTTTGGTTTTGCAGCTGTCGTTGGTTAGATATACAGATGTTGAGGTCTGAATACACCCTCAGAAGCCGGTGCCTGTTCAGTGGTTCCGGACCCATCCGAGGGAGATACATCCATCGGTCCAATACCTTGAGTATCTTGCGGCATGCCGGACTCCCCATGGGTGTCGGAAGAGACCTGTGACTCGAAGGTAGCGGGTATCAGGGGCTGCGAAAGTGCCTCACTGAGTACAGGCTAACCGGCGACTGGCTTAGGAGAAGCTTCGTCATCGGTTTTGGATCTCAACTGCCTTTCTCTGTCCTTTTCTTTGCGTTTTTTATGTACTCCAGTAGTTGGGATTGCTATCCGACGACATTTCTGGGTAGTTAAATCTGTTTCCAAAATAATATGATGCAAAAATATACTGACGCTTAATAGTACATTGGTTAAATCTAGCACAAAACTGACAGCCAGGCACGTTGTGATCAGGGCCTAGGCAAGGAATACAGTATAAATGGAAATCCTTAGGAGGTATTTGCTTCCCACAAGTAATACAATTATTAACTTTTTCTGACATTGGTAAAAAGCAAGAAAAAAAGTTTCCGCAACGGGGTACTTAGCTTTAGTGAAGACTTCGGTTCTGAAACTCAAACTCGAATATTTCAGTAGTCAGCCGACCGGCACTTGCGAAATGCTTCTGCTTCGGGCACCGCGCGGCAAGAAAGACTAAAGAAAATGGCGTCGGCTGCATGTTTTATACCCCTGATGACCTGACGTCATGGAAGATAAGACAGCAACCGACACAGGACCCAAGACTTTGGAATTCAGGCCAACTGAGGGCAACCTGCCAGCAGATTACCCAAATGTAATGACTGCAACAGTGAAACACAAAGAACAACTAAAAATACTAGCCAGTTTGTCAAAGGAAGAGAATATAGACAAGTTCATATGAGGTTCACTGACATTTTAAGGGAAAGCTTTTCAACTTAATTTAGGGGAGAGTTAATGGGTATAGATAGGATAGTGGGGAGTAGGTGGCAGTGAGTTGGTAAGTTAACGTGTGATAATAAATATAGTGCATCTGTGGAAGTTTTAAAGAGGAGGTTGGATAGTGGGTAGGGGAAAGGTGTTAGAATATGTCAGCCAGGTGCTAGGCAGTTGCATGTCCAGGAGTTGTTAAGGAGGGAAATAAGCTGTTTTTTGAAGATGGATTTGTTAGGCTGTACCATGATTTGTAAAGGTAGGGAGTTCCATGTCTTGGCAATGTTGCTATAATACAGGAAGTCACTAGAGCTGTAATGGCTTTTGGAGATTGCGATTAGTGTTATGTGGTAGTAAGTGGTTACAGGCAGGGGAAGAGAATTACTCTGGCATATATTTTAATAAGATCATAGGAGATTACCAGGCTAATGGCTCTGGAGCCCTTACAAGCCTAGCCAAGAATTTATCCCTAAAAGAGAAACCTCAACCAGCACCTGTCACCCCTGTCAAGAGGGACACTGGTGGAACACATGGGACAAATTTGTGCTTGCCTGGTTACAGCTGGGGGGGGGGGGCATCTGGATGAGACAGACACTTCGAATGAGACAGACCGATAGTCTGATCTCACCACGGAAGAACTTACTATGGGGGTGGCGCAGCAGTCACCCATGTTGGTGAGATCCAAGTTGTGAAGATAGGTGAAGGCTGCCAGCTTAGCCAGATACAATTTTGTAGATAATTATGTCATTTGTAAATATTAATATAAGCCACAAGCTTGTTCTCTTAAATGGAAGCAAAAGGTGTTAAATGTGGACCTGCAAAAATGTACCAACTGCTGTAGGAAAGCTGATAAGTCAAGCATTGTATAATTGTTTGATCACAAAACCTGGAGCAGAGATGTCTGGATGAAGGAATTCTTGCTTTTGTTTTGAGACCAAAGTTAAATGCTAGAATTTGCATGTATAATGTCTTTTATTGCTCTGGCTTCCTGACCAGCTGCAAGATCAAAAGGGCTGTTACACTCTGAGCTTCTGTTAGCCTGGAAAACAGAAAATGATGTAATATGAAATGAGTCAGTGGTACTGTGTAATCAAATTTAAGGAGAGAGACTCAGAGCATTTTGCATTTGTCTTGAGAACATCCAACATCACCAGCACTCTGGCTATGCTCTACATGCAAGTTTATTTTAGAACTGTGTTTTCTCTTAGACAGAGGTAGGAAATAGGAAGATTAGATTAGTTTTTTTCTGTACTGATGTCAGAACTTTGCTACTGCATTATTTTAAGTATTTATCTGTGATCTCCGAACTCCTGACTAGCACTGTGTAGTAAGAGTATTGTCTTGTGTTTTATTATTAAATATTTTTAAACCTTCCAACTGTGACTGTTTTGTGTAGAGATAATTTAAGCTCTAGAGTACATTGCATGTATATAGTGATACTGTCCAAGTCACTCCAATAGCTTTGCTGTTCAGTCACACTTACCATTTGGATAATATTGCACAGTAATAATTGGAAACCCTTTGATAAGGGCCTTATTAGTGAGTGGTGGCAGCTGGTACTACCTTTCAGACTGGCAAAATGGGGCATAGCTGGAGAATCTGTACCAGCTTTCCCCAGGAGTGTCTATGCGTTTGTATATAACTCATATCTCAAAGTGTGTGTGTGTGTGTGTGTGTCAGCTACTTGGGAAGGGACACAAAACACTGGCTGGACAGGGAGGGTGCTGGAAGTTTTAGCTTGCCCACTAGGCTGAGATCTGGACCTTATAGCTGTGCCAGTGGGGAGTCTTATTGGGGATCTGGAAAATGAGAAACCAGCCCCAGACTGACTGTGATCTCTGTGTGCTCTTAAGGGAAATTGTACTTTACTGTGTGTGTTTTTGTTATCCTCCCTTATGTAGACGTCCCTCACTGGTGTTAGTGGTGAGGATTGAGGCTCTACGATTGCTGGGCCAGTGCACGGGTGTCACATATTAATTGTTTGACAGTGGTGGGATATCCACACCACATATAATTTTAATTGGTTGGCAAATACTAATTGGCTTGTAGTGGTGTGGGTAGTGTGAATTCCTGTACCTTGTGTACAGTGATCACTGAAGGTGTTTTTGTAATCTAAATCAGCCACGCAGTGAATACTCAGAGTTCAGATCACAATTATTTATTTTGTTAGCTTAGTCTGGGAGAGCAGGCAAGCATGTCAGCAGAAGAGTATGGAAAGCTGACACGGAGCCAGCTGGCTAAGATGTGCCAGGCTAGGGGACTGGTGCATGGAAACCTGACTAAGGCAGACATGATTGCAGTTTTGGGCACAGCTGCATCAAAAAACAGCAACTAGGAGGATGACCGGACTGGCCGTGGAGATGTACAACACTCAGGGAATGGACAGTTCAACCTTTGTGTAGAGGACTTACATCTTAAGGCTGAGATCTGGACCTTATAGCTGTGCCAGTGGGGAGTCTTATTGGGGATCTGGAGAGAAAATGAGAAACCAGCCCCAGACTGACTGTGATCTCTGTGTGCTCTTAAGGGAAATTGTACTTTACTGTGTGTGTTTTTGTTATCCTCCCTTATGTGGACGTCCCTCACTGGTGTTAGTGGTGAGGATTGAGGCTCTACGATTGCTGGGCCAGTGCACGGGTGTCACATATTAATTGTTTGACAGTGGTGGGATATCCACACCACATATAATTTTAATTGGTTGGCAAATACTAATTGGCTTGTAGTGGTATGGGTAGTGTGAATTCCTGTACCTTGTGTACAGTGATCACTGAAGGTGTTTTTGTAATCTAAATCAGCCACGCAGTGAATACTCAGAGTTCAGATCACAATTATTTATTTTGTTAGCTTAGTCTGGGAGAGCAGGCAAGCATGTCAGCAGAAGAGTATGGAAAGCTGACACGGAGCCAGCTGGCTAAGATGTGCCAGGCTAGGGGACTGGTGCATGGAAACCTGACTAAGGCAGACATGATTGCAGTTTTGGGCACAGCTGCATCAAAAAACAGCAACTAGGAGGATGACCGGACTGGCCGTGGAGATGTACAACACTCAGGGAATGGACAGTTCAACCTTTGTGTAGAGGACTTACAAATTCATCTGGAGCTAAAGGGACTAGAGTTGGAGGCCAGGTGTTTGGAAATGGAAGCTGTGGAAAAGCAGCGGCAGAGGCAGCACGAAAAGGAGATGCTGACTCTGCGCCAGAGTCATGGAGGTAATGTGGAAGGGAGTAACTGGACCCCAGAAGCACAAAAGGTCTGTAAATTCCTTCTGCAGTTTACAGAGGGGGATAATTTTGATAGTTTCATTCATATGTTTGAGAGGGTATATAAACAATATGATGTTGACCAAAGGCTCTGGGTACAGTTCCTGATCCCCTTACTCCTTCGTAAAAGCTGTAACTGTGTTGTCTAAACTTCCTGATTGTAAATATTTTGATTATACTGCTAAGAAATATTTGTTAGAATTTTTTAAGCTAACGCCTGAAACTTGTAGGAAAAAGTTTCATGAGCATAGACACCAAGCAGATGAAAGTGTGGGTGAATATGTTACTGAACTGAGCACTTATTTCCATAGGTGGGTGAGTGGATGTCAGGTCACCACTTATGAAGGGCTAGCAGACCTTTTGGTGAGGGAATAAGCCCTCAGCACTTTGTCTAAAGACATGAGGATCTGGTTAGCTGATAGACAATGTGCTACTTCAGACGAGTTGGGGAAGAAGGGAGACCTATATCTAGCAAGCAGGGCATCCCTGCACAGGAAAGTGACCCCCCAGTACTGCTCATGGGTCTAAAGGAACCCATGGTGGGCAGGCTAGACTGCCCCAACAAAATCTGCCAGTAGCAGGGGAAGCCACTAGTCCAGGTACATGTCCAAGACCTAGGATTAAATGTTTTGAATGCAACCAGTGGGGCCATGTGGCATACAGATGTCCATGGAGGCAAGGTGGGGAACAGAACGTGGGGGAGCCAGTAAGTGGGAAAGACAAAATGCCAATAGTAGGTTGTCTCGAGACACCAAGGGTATCAAACTAGCATCCTGCAGATGTCCTGATAGGGAAGGATTTGGATGAGGCAGTACCATTTGTTAATGCAGTTACACACAGTCAGACTTCGAGACAAGCATGTGAGTCTGGTAGCCTGGGGGAGACCCAGACAGACCGCATACTTGCCACCAGGACTAGTGACATGGTTACTTCAGGGAGGAAGCTATACTGTAGCAGTAAGACTGAAGGTGAGCCACAGCTGCTTGTGGGTACTGATGTTCCCTTGGACAGAGTAACTGCAAAGGTAGAGGTGAACAGTAGTACCCAGGCTGGCAATTAGACACCACTGTCAGAGGATGCCAGACTTCCTGTTGAAGGGGAGCTGGGAAGGGTTACAACGAGAGAGCTGAGACAGGCTCAGCTCTCAGACCCTACATTGAAAGGCCTGAGGTAGGTAAATAAGGAATCACCTGATTCTCAAGGGAAGGGGAGAATCTGCATACTGGAACAAAGGGTTACTGCATAGAGAGTGGACTCCTGAGGGAGGGCTAGAAGGTGAGAGGGTACAGCAGTTGGTAGTGCCTAGAGTCTAGCGCTTCTAGCCATAAGCCCATGATATTCCCTTTACAGGTCATATGGGCATAAAAATGTACAAAGAGACGTATTATGCAGAACTTCTATTGGCCTGGAATTTCCAGAGATGTAACCGGGTACTGCAGGACCTGTGAGAGCAGTGCCAAAAGGTAGGCAAGGCAGGAGACAAGCTGAGATCTCCTTTGATGCCTTTGCCTGTGATTGAGGAGCCATTTCAGAGAGTAGCTAAGGATATTGTAGAGCCTCTGAGTACCCCAAGTTCCACAGGGAAAAAGTATATCCTAGTGGTGGTAGATTATGCTACAAGATCCCTGAGGCAGTACCTTTGTCCTCTATTTAGGCAGAAAAGGTGGCAAATGCTTTGTTAGAGATTTTCAGCAGGGTAGGCTTCACAAAAGAAATATTGACCGACAGAGGTGCCAATTTCATGTCAGACCTGCTGGCTTGTCTGTGAAAGTACTGTGGGGTGAAGCATCTGAAGACCACCCCTTACCATCCCCAGACTAATGGTCTTGCTGAGAGGTTAAACTCTACAATCAAGTCCATGCTACGGGCATTTGCAGACCAGTTAAGAGGGAGTGGGACAAATATTTGCCCCATCTGTTGTTTGCTTACAGAGAGGTTCCCCAGGATTCCACATGTTTTTCACACTTTGAGTTGCTGTATGGGCATAGGGTGAGGTGACCGCTAGATTTAATTTATGATGAGTGGGAAGGTAAGTGTACACCCCACAAGGAATCTGTTGTGGCATATGTCTTAAACCTCAGGACAAGCTCAGGGAACCCATGGGCTTGGCCCAGGAAAACCTGGCAGAAGCCCAACAACATTAAAAGGTATGGTATGACAGGAATGCTCGAGCAAAAGAGTATGCTGTAGGACAGCAGGTAATGTTTCTCATTCCTTTCAGACACAAGCTGCAAGCAGCTTGGGAGGGACCCTACAAGGTGGTAAGAAAGGTAAGTGATGTTAACTACATGGCAGAACTGCTAGGCAGGAGCACAAATTGTACTATGTTAACATGATGAAACCTTACCATGATGGGAGGCTCTTGTGCTGAGTATCTGCAGTGGATTGCAAGAATCGTCTAATGGAGATCTGGTGACTGATCTCCTCAGTGAGGCTCAGAATGACACCTCAATGGAAGGGGTAGCAATGTCCCAGCAGCTATCTCCTACCCAGGTTCGAGAAATCTGAGCAGTGTTACAGGAGTTTGGGGATGTGTTCAATGGGAAACCAGGGTGCACCCACCTGGTGCAGCACCAGGTGGATACAGAACCCCAAAGGCCTATTAGGAAGGCCCCTTATAGGGTGCCTGACAGAGTCAAACAGACTCTGAGGGAGGAGATAGAGGAGATGTTGGAACTAGGGGTAATTCAAGAGTCCAACTGTCCCTGGGCCTCCCCAGTGGTGCTGGTGGCAAAGAAGAATGGCAGCACCAGGTTCCATGTGGACTACAGGAAATTAAAAAGTCACACAGAGTCCAATGCTTACCCCATGCCTAAGACAGCTGAGGCCCTAGAGCAGATGGGTGGGGCTAAGTATCTTATCACTATTGATCTTACCAAGGATTACTGGCAGGTGCCCTTGACTCCCAGTAATAAAGAGAAGTCAGCCTTTGTGACTCCTTTTGGCTTGTATGAGTTCACAAAGATGCACTTTGGGATGAAAAATGCCCCAGCAACTTTCCAGAGGCTGGTAGATCATATCCTAGCAGGAGGGTTTGCCCTTGGTTACTTAGATGATATTGCCATCTACCATACCTCTCAACTGTACCGAATTCCTCATTTTTTACCGGTTTTGAGGGCAAAATATTGGGGTGCCACAAATTCCCGAGTGGCTCCCTTAATTTCTGTATTTCCCAGACTTTATTTTAAACAGTTTACCACTTTAAATTTTTTGAAACAGTTTACCACTTTAAATATATAGCTGATGTCACCACTTATCACCAGCCTATAGAGGTGTGCGTGATGACATCAGCTACTGCCTGTTGGACTGGAAGGAACACGGAATATGAACAGTAATGGCGGGGAAAATGTGTATATAACTTCCAGAGTCCACCGATGCCCACATCCAGCCTCCAGGTAAAAACATTCATTGTTCTTCAGCTTCTCTCTGTTATTTTAAATGCTGGCTGGGCATTATCGTTTTACCTGCTACTGTTGGGCCACTCGTTTTGCTGTTTTTAAATGCTCATTTTGTTTGGTTGTTTAATTAATTTATCTCCTGAGCTGGCTGTTCTTTATTTACTGTTTAAGTTATAAACTGTATGTTGCTGTTTTATCTGCTGAGCTGGCCTGGCCGTTCTTTATTTATTATGAGCTGGCAGTTTTTTGCTGCTGTGAGCTTGTTTAATTAATCTACTGGCCACTACTTTTAAATGCTCATTTTGCTGGCCGTTAATGTATTTGCTGAGCTTGCTGGCTGTTAATGTATTTGTTGAGATTGCTGGCTGTTAATGTATTTGTTAAGCTTGCTGGCTGTTAATGTATTTGCTGTGTTTGCCGGCCGTTAGAGTGTGTGTGTGTGTGTGTGTGTGTGTGTGTGTGTGTGTGTGTGTGTGTGTGTGTGTGTGTGTAATGCCCCAGGTAAGCTTATCTGGTGGTTAGGGTTAGTTGGGCTTAAACCCTTTACCTTAGGTAAAGGGAGCACGAACCTAAATCACCTACCCACACCAGCTTCTCAAAGACTGTATAAGCATAAAATGTGTCCCTAGTTTTGGGCCTTTGTCCCTCCCCCCCAATAAATTTTGACTTTTTTTCTTAAGTTGTGCTGTACAGTTCCTCAGGGGGAAAGAAGTTCAGTGCTGCTTAGGTGAAGCCTGTTTGTGTTAGTAGTACAACAGGTAGAATACCTGTTTTTGATGCAGAAGGCTGTGGGGTCTACTCCCACAATGTGTAGATAGATTGCTGATACTCTACTGTATTGTGCTTTTAATGCTGCAGTCCTGAGAATGTCCTCGTTGGAGATACCTAGTAACTACGAACCTGTTATCAGTTTGCCATCCATTCCTTATTATAATATTAGTCACTTATTTTTTTAATGTAATGGGCAATTTATCCCTGAAGGGCAACAGGTACTTTATTTGTAGATGAAACAGTGAAATATAAAGCTGCTTACTAGCAGCAATCTCCATTAGTTACAGATTTATTTAATGTGGAATTATTTAGATGACTTTTACTTCCGCAGAGATTGTGCATATTTACTGATACTGGTGGATTGTAGAAGCTTAAGCAGACTCTTATGATGGAAATGTTCTGAATTGAGCAGTTTTGTCATTATTGGTTCATGCATTTTGTTTCATTGTTTACTGGAAAAATGTTAACAATAAATTAAAAATGCGCTTTAAGAAGTGTGCTGTATTATACAAGGAATATAATATAATACAATCAGGAAGCTGTATAAAAAAAACATGTTTGGTGCACAAGGGGCCTAACATTTGAAAACAGCCCAAAGCTAATCTTTATCCACCACTGGCCAGATGCATTTTCTTTGGTGTGGTGTGGGTTTAAATGCTGTTTCAATGAATGAGTTTCAAGGGCAGATAAATTTTAATGCCAAGTCTATTTTCATTGTGAGACAATGTCGCTTTGTTTAGCAGATATCTATTATTGTTTGTGCATTGTGCTATAAAATGTAAACATAAAATCAAAATCACTGTAGAAGTCAAGCAGCATGCACACATTAGTGTTTATGGTAAATGGGGCGAAATAACCAGGTAATGGGTCATTGGAATTGCTGCAGGGGGACTCTGGTGCCATATTTAGGTTGTCTGTTCTTCAGTTTGCATTTGAAAGTTGGTATCCCACAATTGCATTGGAGTGGGCGGGGTTACTTAATTATGTATGCAAATTTTACGTTAATCAGTGTATAGATTTGTATCTATTTTTCATGGGCCTTGTCCAGATTTTTGGCTTATCAATTGGCAAGAGAACCGTGAACATATCAGGGAGATGCTGGGCAGACTACAGAGGGCAGGGTTGACCATTAAGCCCAGCAAATGTCAAGTGGGCATGGTAGAGGTCTCCTACCTGGGACAAAGAGTGGGGACTGGTAAGATCAGGCCAGAACCTGCCAAAGTTGAAGCCATTCAGGCATGGCCTGCACCAGTTATCAAAAAGCAGGTGAGGGCATTCTTAGGGACAGCAGGGTACTACAGAACGTTTGTCCCCAGTTACAGTACCATAGCTGCTCCCTTCACAGACCTGACAAGGAAGAACAGGCCAGATAAGGTAGTGTGGACCCCAGCATGTGAGCAGGCATTCCAGGAGCTTAAGGAAGCGTTGGGAGGACCCCCTGTGTTAGCCAGTCCAGATTACAGCAAAGAATTTGTTGTGCAGGTGGATGCTTCGAACCATGAGGTGGGGGCTGTACTTAGACAGATTTCTTCAGAGGGAGAAGAGCACCCAGTCTTTTATCTCAGTCGTAGGCTCCAACCCAGTGAGGAATGCTATGTAGCTGTAGAAAAGGAATGTCTAGCCACAGTGTGGGCACTGCAGAAACTTCAGCCTCATCTATATGGAAGAAAATTCAACGTAGTGACAGATCACAATCCCCTAACAAAGTTAAACAGAGCTAGCCAGTAAAACGCCAAGTTGCTAAGATGGAGCCTAGGGTTGCAAGCATATAATATGTCGGTGCAGCACCACAGTAGGATTAGCAATGCCAACGCAGATAGGCCCTCAAGACAGGGAATGGGGTAAGGTATACTCAGATAGACCTAACCCTCTGAAGCAACGTTTCTCAAGGGTCAAATGAAAAACTAGCTTGAGTTCTCCAGGGAGAAGATATGTGAAGATAGGTGAAGGCTGCCAGCCTAGCCAGATAGAATTTTGTAGATAATTCTTTCATTTGTAAATATTAATATAAGCCACAGGCTTGTTCTCTTAAATGGAAGGAAATGGTGTTAAATGTGGAACTGCAAAAATGTAACAGTGCACTCTGCTGTAGGAAAGCTGGTAAGTCAAGCATTGTATAATTGTTTGATTACAAAACCCAGAGGCGAGATGTCTGGATGAAGGAATTCTTGCTTTTGCTTTGAGACCAAAGTTAATTGCTAGAACTTTGGCTTCCTGACCAGCTGCAAGATCAAAAGGGCTGTTATACTCTGAGCTTCTGTTAGCCTGGGAAACAGAAAATAATAATGTAATCTGAAATGAGTCAGTGGTACTGTGTTATCAATTTAAGGATAGAGAAACTCAGAGCATTTTGCATTTGTCTTGAGAACGTCCACCATCACCAGCCCTCTGCCTATGCTCTTTATGTAAGTTTATTTTAGAACTGTATTTTTTCTTAGATATAGCTAGGAAATAGGAAGATTAGATTATTTGTTTTCTGTATTGATGTCAGAACTTTTCTATTGTATTATTTTAAGTATTTCTCTGTGATCTCTGAACTCTTGACTAGCACTCTGCAGTAAGAAGTATTGTCTTGTGTTTTAATATTTATTATTAAATATTTTTAAACCTTTCAATGGTGGCTACTTTGTGTAGAGATAATTTAAGCATGTATATAGTGATACTGTCCAAGGCACTCCAAAAATGGTTTGCTGTTCAGTCACACTTACCCTTTGGATAATAATATTGTACAGTAATAACTGGACATCCTTTGATAAGGGCCTTATTAGTAGCTGATATTAGTTGGTGGTGGCATCTGGTACTACCTTTTAGACTGGGCAGAAAGGAGGCACAGCTGGAGAATCTGTACCAGCCTTCCCCAGGACTATCTGTGTGTTTGTATATAACTCATATCTCAAAGTGTGTGTGTCAGCTACTTGGGCTGGGACACGAAGCACTGGTTGGACAGGGAGGGTGCTGGAGGTTTTAGCTTGCCCACTAGGCTGAGATTTGGACCCTATAGCTGTGCCAGTGGGGAGTCTTATTGAGGATCTGGAGAGAAAGGGAGAAACCAGCCCCAGACTGACTGTGATCTCTGTGTGCTCTTAAGGGAAATTGTACTTTACTGTGTGTGTATTTGTTATCCTCCCCTATGTGGATGCATCTCAGTGGTGTTAGTGGTGAGTACTGAGGCTCCTTGATTGCTGAGCCAGTGCACAGGCTTCACACAAATCTAGAATGCAATATCCCCTTGTGGGGGATGAGAAAAGCTGGTCTAGTGTGTTAGAACTGATGAAGTCAAGGAATCATTGGGTGAGTATATTAGTGCAGGAATAATTCACCCAGTTTATGGTGGGGTAGTTGAAGTCACAAAGGAAAGGGAGGGTTAGGGGTTACCTTGATGGACTCAAGTAGGTCCAAGTAGGAGGAGTGGGTGTCCTGAGTCATGAAGAGGGGTCTACAAGCTGGCTATAACATGGATGGGTGTCTTGCCAATTGTCAATTGCACCTGGAGAAATTCTACTGCATCATGCTGGCAAACCAGCCTGGAAGTGTGGATGTCTTTAATGAAAATGCAAACTCCACCACCCTTAGTCTTTCTGACCTTATTTTGGGGTCAGAATGTGTGGAATGAGATATAACTGGTAAGGCAGGGGTGCTCTCCGCAGCTTTGAACCAAATTTCCGTGCACAGATGTCAGCATCTTCCAGTGCTAGGAGAGCCTCCAGTGAGTGCATTTTCAGGTTAAGGCTCCTAGCATTAAGCAGCATAACCTTAAATTTGCTTTTTGACAGATCTTTTATGTTGGAAGATTTGTCTCTGGTACATTGCCTAAAAAAGGCACAATGGGAGAGGCAAGAGCCTTGGCCAGAATCCAGAATAACAGGGGTGACAATGGAAGCCATCTATGGCAAAGCATCAGGGCCTATCAACCATGTCATCCCAGGCAGACAGATAATGGATCCTCTTGGAATGACACCAGAAGCTAAGCCAATTTTTGAAGTCAATTATTTTTTGTTCGTATTGTGATATCATTCTTGGTGAAGGCAGGATGCTGTTTAGGGCTAGGGTCATACCTGCCTGGGACACGCACACCGACAGCTCAATCATGTCTCCTTCATACAGTCCAGGGAGGTACGTCTCAAGTCATTCATACTAACCTGATCAATAACAGAGTCATACTTGTACCTGTTGTGGAGAAACTTAAGTGCGTGTGTGATGTAGTGGATTCTGGCACCTGGCAGACAACTGACCGTGATCTTCTCCTTGTCGAGCCTGGTGAGGTGAATCGCCAATGACTAGTATGTTTGGTTCAATGTTGTGCTTTACGGGCTGTATGAGTTTACTGTTATGCCTTATAGGCTGTGTTTGTGAGATACTGGTGTGCTGTGTGTAATGTGTTTGGTATTGTGTGTGGAATATCTGTGAGGGTGTTTTGGAGGTCTCTGCTGTTTAGGTAAGTTTTTATTGAGAACCTCTGCATATGTGAGTGTGTGCTGTGCTTGACTATGTAATGTGGGTGGTGTGGTGTTTGTGCTGGCAATCTCTTCTTTGTCAGGGATACTGACTGTGGCATGAGAGAGCATGGATTCCATTTTACTAACATAGTTGCACTTCTCGCAAGTAAAGAATTATGTGCTAGGAGAAGAGGGTTATCAGTGAACATCAGGCAGTTGCTACACTGTCTCATCAGTATGTCCATGTTGACCAGCCTGGCAGGAGAAACTGTTAAATCACCCAAAATGGATTAATTTGGTTAAGTAATCAACTTTCAGCAGGGAAGAATATTTATGGCTGGGGAATGGCACTTCATTTCTAATGGTGATGATGTACAACGGGGACTTCGAAGGAAAAATATAACAAGACAGGGTAGAGTTCTGAAGAAATATATGAGGATATTTTATATGGAAGAGTGAATTCATTAATAAGAACTCAGAATTTGCACATTATTCCTCAAGGTACAATAACTGATCTACATTGTATAGAAATTATATTTCACAGAAGCATGTCTATTTAATCGAAAACTATGACAAATATCCAATAAATATTTCAGATCAAGCACTATGACCCAGGCGACCAGTATTCTACTAGCAGCTCAGAGGTTGGAAGCGCTGGCAGGGATGGATGCGCCCATTCCAAGGGGAGGGTGTTCATCTAGGTGTTCCCTGCTAGGAGTCATGGGTCTGTGAACACAGTGAAAGGGGAATACAAAGAGGAAGATCAGAAATTAATAAAAATCTGTTGATGGAAGCAGTCAATAGCATGAGCCCCCTCACTCCAAGAATGCCATTAAATTCTATGCTGCCCCTTGCCCTAGAATGGAGATAGTCCAGTTTCAGTGGGAGAGGTTGGTAGTCCCTGCAAAGGATGGGGGCACTGGGGTAGAGCCAGAAAGAAAGAATGAAAGGGAACAAAAAAAAAAACATTGATGCTGAGAGAGGAATTTATGGAATGGATAGTGAAATGATTCGAGAATTATTAGGGACAACAGAAATTTCTTTAGAAGGGATAACAAGTGAGTGGCATAAAATGAAAGGCCATATTCATTAATTCTTACACTAACTGTACAGGTTTTGTATTCAAGAACAACTCTACCACATTGCGTATGCTTTCTATTCACTCAGAAAGATAATACAAAGAGCAGACTTAGTCTGCTCATTGTGGTGACCTTTATGAATCCTCTTCAATATTTAAAGCTACAAGAAAATCAGTAGAAAAATTAAAATTAGGAGGAAGGAGGTGCGAGTTATGGCTGTATTTTCTATTCACTGAGAATCATGCACACTTAGCGTATGCATTCAGGAATCTGGCCCGAAAATGGAGTTTAAAAAAGTTTGAAGCTGTGGTGATTCCTCCGTGGATTTAAAAACAGGGTAGAGATAAAAGAAAAACATTTAAAAAAATCTACAAAAAAAATTATATATATATATACACACACACAGACACATACATACACACACACACACACACACACACACACACACACACACACACACACACATTTAGAGGGGGTGACAAAGGTTAAAGTATTGCAGAATAAGGTGCATCTCACAGAATGAGAGGAGCAAATGCAGAGTACTAAAGGGAAAAATAAGGTAGTATTTGGATAACATGCCTGAGTTTAGAAAGGTTGCTTTTACACAAATATTTTTTTATTACAGAATGAGAAATTTTTAAACAAGAACCTATGGTGGCAAAACTGTGACCCAAAGAAAACAACAAACATCCCAACTCACAAACTTAGTGAAAATGTAACTCTAACCATAGTTATAGCTATCCAACAGATGCTAGAATCTCAGCCACTCCCTTTAATTACTATGGAACAAGCTCTGTCAGCCCTCTCAAACACCTAACACCAACTCATTTGTGGGATCTGATATTAAACAACGTTGTATGATTAACAGTGTCAAACACAGCCTATCTGAACCCCCTACTTAACCATCTTAATCCAAGCCTGTCCATTGGTTACATTCCTGAAGAATGGAAAACAGCCACAGTAATAGTGTTACATGATGGTGGCCTAACCATGTACCTGGTAACTACAGAAAGATTATTCTCATTAGCTCACTGGAAATCTCTTAACCCTGGACTCTCATCAACTCAGTTTTGTCAAAAAAGGTCCTGCTTTTTAGCCTCATTAATTTCTTTGAAAGGGTAACCAAACACTGGATAGCAGTTATGCAGTACATGCAGCATATCAGGACCACTAAGGCCTTTAACACAATTCCCCATGCAGGCATTATAAACAGACATGTAAATCTGACTATAAATCTTTGTTATGCAGTGGACAGCTATCTAGTTATCTCAGAGAACTCAAGAGGTTATTAGTCATAGTTGCCACTTCTGAAAGAAAAAAAAGTTACCTCATCAAACCCATTATTGAATATAATGAACCTACTGGCATGAATTTGTCTAAAGGTATCAGTCAGCGTAAGAGACCGCTGAGATTCAAAACTAAACGATCAGTGGCTTCAAAATTCTTTGTTATCAGGGCAGACTGTCAAGTTTCTCTCTCTCTGTATCCAGTCTCTTATAGATTCTTCCATGGGGATCTGTGTTTCACTTTCCAAACCATGAAGGATCAAATCCTTTCTGCCTTCCTGTTCCTTCATAGAACAAATGATATCTCAAATACTCAGCTAAAGGAACAAAAACTTCATTAACAGATAAATAAGACACACTGGCATGACAGAAGCATTTTCCAACATATCCCTTACCTCTGTAGCACACCTTCCCTACATGTCAAGCAAAGTAACATCCTTGAAACCTTCAAGGTAAACCTAGATAAGTGGATAGCCAAGCCTTATATTCTTCTTCAGTATACCATGCCTTTCCCTCTGAGGCCAGAATGAACTGCTCAGTAAGGGTTTTAGTTAGGTGTGTAATGGTCAGCAGACTGCCTAATACTTACTTATAAACCTGTGATTACAACTCCAGAGAGAAAACACTTTTAGCACAACTTAGGCATCAGAAAGTAGAAAGGACTGGTGCCAAACTTGAGAAGCCTAAATCAAGGAAAAAAACAGAGACCCTATAGGAGACCCACTTTGGAAATTTTACGAAAATTTGTACAAAGCAGAGTAATGTGGAAAACAAGAAAAGGCACAAATGATATTTACAGGGGACTTAATTACGTCAAAGTTAGAGAAAGGTGAAGATCAACAATAGTGAAAACAGAAAGAGAACATAAAAATGCTTATCTATAATTAATCAATAGGGAAGTCTCTAGAAATGGATGGTGTTTCTGTAGAAGCCTAGAAGGGAAGAAAATGACAGACTTGGAAGGGTTTTTTTAATAATATTTTAAAATAGAGGTTGGTATACCAGCATCGTGCAAGAAAGCTGTGGGAGACGTATTACGTAAACAGGGTGAAGGCCTAACAGACCCAGCTTCCCAGACTCATTTCAACTTTAAACTATGACTAAAAAGTGCAAAGGTGCTATCAAAGATACTAGCTATGGATTAAAATTTTTTTTTTTGTTGCTTTTTTTTTGTTTTTTGTGGAGAGGAAGCAAACATTTGACAACATTAATGGAATAATGATGATTCATAGTGAAGCTGAATGTAAGTAGATCTCGAGGCAGAGAAAAAGTTCCACATAGTCAACTAGGGACTTTATGAGTAGGGCCATGGTAGCATTTGCATTCCCTGACACAATAACAGAGTTAAATAAGAGGATATATGAAGGGGCAGCAATTAAGTTAGAAGGATTCCTCTCTGACAAGCTGTGTTTGAACAGAGGAGCAAGGCAAGGGTGTCCTCTTTCCCAAATGTTATCTGCTTTGTATTTAGAGCCTGTGGCAAAGAAAATAATGATTCACAAATTCAAGAATATAACTGGTAAGGTAATCAAGAAAAGTTAACTTTATTGTAAATACTACTATGTATCTGAAAATCCAGAAAAGGACATTTCAGTGTTGTAGAACATTTTGAGAGAGTTTTAAGTCTTCAGGTATAAAACAAATGAAGATAAAACAAAGTTTGGAGGAAATACGCAAAGGAACCAAATAGAATTTGCTGCGGAAAAAGGAGATAATTAGTAGGCATATTAAACACCTCATGATAATAAAACAATAAATAAGAGGAAATGGGAACTCTACAAAAGAGCAATGTGATGAGGTTTCTAGGACTCCCAAGTATGTAAAAAAGTCCAGAAGGTTTAGGACTTTTTCATGAAAGTGTTTGATAGGTATTTTATTCCCCTAACAGACTGCAGAGGATTTTTCCTCGGATAGATAATAAATGCTGGAAGGGTGATGGGGAAGAGAGAGGTAACTGGGAACATGTTTTCCGGTAATGTAATGAGTTGGCATTTAAAAAAATCCCTACAGAGTACTCTAGGAAATGCTGAGGGATAAATAACTGCAGCTAAAAAAAAATATTCTTTTTACAACTGGGGTATAGGATCCAGACTACCTAGACATATAGCAAGGCTTAAGTTTAACCCAATGAATGCCAAAAAAAGTAAATACTAGAAAATGGAATACAAAATCTATACCCAACATAAAATGAGTTCTGTATGTTGCAAAGGAGGTAAAAGAACACTAGTGGGATCTTTAAAAAGAGAAGGAGTAAACTTCAAAGAAGTAAACAGAATACATTGATGAATACATGGAGAACACTGTTCATAGGTAGATACGAGGCTATCAGTCCAAGGGCCTAAGTAAGCCTAGCCAACAAGGTTCCCTGGCTTACGCTACCCAAGAAAGTGAATTTTCTGTGTCCCTGTCGAGCAGAGCCACAGAAGAGATCCCCGGGGTGTATTTCCTATTTTCCATCCACTCATCAAGATTTTTCTTGAAGAGTGCTAATGAGGAACTTTGCTTGACATAAATGGGTAGCTTGTTCCAGAATATAGGAAGTCTCTGGGACAGGAATCTATCCCTCCAGCATGTCCTGTTTATTGTGGTGACAAGGTTTAGGTCCCTAGAGCATGTAGCTTGGAAGGACTGGGATTTCTTTAGGTGTAGCATGTCCAACAGCTCTGGGTTTAACATAGCTTTATATGCTAGGCAGAGATCTCCTCAGAGTAGGTAACATGCTACAGAGTAAAGCTGGAGTTTTCTGAGACGGTCAGTGCAGGGCATCTGTTTGAGGCCAGTAATCCTCTTTGTGAGGTACTTCTGTGTCCTTTCCAACTGCTGCAGATGTCTTGTGAGGTACATTCCAAAAGGGGTGTTGTACTCTACAATGGGTCTAATGAGTGCTGAGTAGAAGGCAACAATGACCTCTTTTTTCCTGGATGAGAACGCTTTTGTGATGAGGTGTACCACATAGAAGGATTTTCTGACTACTGTGGCAATGTGACTATCAAAGGAGAGACTACTGTCCACCTGGGTACCAAGGTCTCTTATTACACATTTGTCATTAAGTAGACTGCCGTTTATATGGTAGTTCATGGGTATAGAGTTTCTACCAAAGGGGATGACGATGCACTTTTTGGCATTGAGCTTGAGACCATGCCTCTGACACCAGGCATCTATCTCAGTGAGGCCCTTCTGTCAGATGCCCACATCATTTGGGGTCTCGACTATGGCTCCTAGTTTGCAGGCATCTGTGAACTTCGTTAGCCAGAGGCCTTCTGTGTTAGCCTGTACTTTAGAGAAGTAGATATCAAACAGGAGAGGTCTCAGGACTGAACCCTGTGGTACTCCACTTATCACTGGTTTGAAGTCAGATTTTGAGTCTGCAACTTTTACAGTATGGGTTCTGTCAGTGAGGCAGCTGGCAACCTGTCTTGTGACATAGGGATATATACCTAGTTTAGTGAGTTTAGCTATAATTCCAGAATGGGGGATGGTGTTGAAAGCCTTGGCGAGGTCAAGATAGGCTGTGTGAACCACCTTACCCTCGTCTATGGCTTTGGTGACTGCCTCAAAGAAGTCGATCAGGTTCAGAAGGCATGATCTGCCTTTTACAAACCTGAACTGGGTGGGGTCCAGAGTTTGGAGGTTACCAATGTCTTTGTTTAGGAGTTCCATGATGATATGTTCCATGGCCTTGCAGACGAGGCTCATCAGGCTAATAGGGCGATAGTTCCCAGGAACTTTGTGGAGTGGGATAACTGTTGATGTGCGCCATTCTGTGGGCACAAAGCCTGACGTGAGACTATGATTAAACATGGTGCTTAGGTGGGGAGCCAGCTCATTCTGAAGTTCATGTAAAACACAGCCTGGGATGTTGTCCGGTCCCCATGGATGCTGTGTTTTTGGTTTTAGAGAGTGCAGCTTTTACCTACATAGATGTGATTACAGGGACTCTGCATTCTTCTTATATAGATATGGGCCTTTTATGGGGGTGAGGGGGGGGGTAAAGTTAGCACTGAACCTATCTGCCAGGATGTTGGCAATATCAGTTGGTTCTGTAATTTTCATGCTGTTGTGCTGCAACTCAGAGCAGATCTGGGTGTTGCCATTGAGATTCTTGACAAAGCAATAGAATGCTTTGCGGTTGCCCCTAGCTCTAGGATATTGTTGCCCCTGGTGGGGATGTGGAAAAGTTGATCCAGGGCATTGGAATTAATGAATTCCAGAAAGCAATGAGCAAAGGAGTTGGTACATGAGTAGTTTTCCCAGTTAATGGTGGGGTAGCTGAAATCACCCATTATGAAGGTGTTTGGTTGAACCCTAATATTTTCCACTATATCAAGAAAATAGGAGTGGGAATCCTGGGGCATGGTGGGGGATCTGTAGCAAGCTACAATTTGGATTGCAGTTTTCCCAGAGTTAGTTGCACTTGGATAACCTTGGATGCATTATGCTGTGCAACTAGCCTGGATGTGTGGATATCCTTAATGAATATGGACACACCTATGCCTTTTATGTTCTGGTCCAGGTTAGATGGCCGAAAAGTGTGGTATGAGTTGTAGCCTGGTAATGCAGGGGTGCTCTCTAGAGACTTGAACCAGGTCTCAGTCACTGCACAGATATCGATGTTCTCCATTTTAAGGAGTGCCTTGAGTGAGTGCATTTTGAGATTTAGACTTCTAGCATTGAGTTCCATGATGATATGTTCAATGGCTTTGCAAACCTCAGTTTTTGCTTGCCTGTTCCTGTTACGGTGATGAATTTGCCATTTGAACCTTGCCTAAAAAGGCACTATAGGGGCGGCAGGAACCTTAGCCAGTATCCAGAATCCCAGGGGCAACAGGTGCAGGCCATCTCTGGCAAAGCATCATGGTCTGTCGACCATGTCATCCCAGGCAGACAGATACTGGATCCCCTTAGAACGACACCAGAAGCTTAGACAATTATTGAAGTCAATCATTTTTTCTTTGTACTGCAGTATCATTCTGGGCAATGGCAGGATGCTACTCAGGGCTAGGGTCATACCTGCCTGAGCTACAAGATCGGAGAGCTCTTCCATGTCTCTTTTCATGTAGTCCAGGGAGGTACATCTCAGGTCGTTCACACCAACATGGACAATGACAAAGTCATATTTGTACTTGTTGTGGAGTGACCTGAATGCGTGGGTTATGTGGCGGATCCTGGCACCCGACAGGCAGCTGACAGTAACCTTCTTCTTGTTTAGTCTGGTGAGTGGGACATTAGTGTGCCTGACTACAGAGTCATCTTTGACTAGTGTGTTGGGTACATTGTTTTGCCTTATGGGCTGTGGTTTATTGGCACATTGAGTCTGTGGGCTATGTGTCATTTGGGTTGTGTTGGGGGTGGAGGTTGCTTGTGTTTCTGCTTTGGAGGTCTCTGTTGCTTGAGCAGAATATTACTGAGAGCCTCTGCGAATGTTTTTGTGTTTCTATGTGTGTATTTTGGTGGTGCAGGTTTAGTGGGACTATGTGATGAGTGAGGTGTGGTGCAAGTGTTTACCTTCTCCTCTTGACTGTCAAGTTCAGTCTTGGTTGGAGAGAGCTTTACCTCCAGTTTGGCTAGATAAGTGCATCTCTCACAGGTTGTGGTGTTGGGTGGTAGGAGGAGAGGGTTGTCTGTGTACATGAAACAATTGCTACATTGCCCCAAGATGCCCAGATTCATCAGATAGACAGGAGAGAACACTGGGAGCTGACCCTTGGATGAGCCTGAATAAAAAACTACTTTCCTCTAGACAAGTGAGGAAGGTGAGTATAAGAGCTGTTTTTCTCTATGCAAGTGAGGAAAACAAATACAAAAACTGTTTTTTCTCTAGGTAAAGAGGAAGGTTGAGTGCTGTAGTAATTTGTAGCTTATTTAGTGCTAACAAGTTCTGAACAAGTGCTGAGCACGAATAAGCAAATTCAAGTAATAAAACTAAGAATCTGTACCTGGATCTTGTGATAGATAGGCTACCTAGTGCTTACCACTCCCACTGATAAACTAGAATAGTTCCCTCCAATACAGAAAGGCTTGGGGAGCTCAGAAGCTTACAAGCATTCCTGGATACAGCAAATCTGTATCTGGACTAGACTAGTTACAGGAAAGCTGGGAAATAAGCGCAAACATGGGCCTTTAAACCTGAATGTTGAAAGAGATGGAAAAACTGCCCAAACGGCCAATAAACTACAATTTCTGGGCCAGAAACCACTCTTGCGGTAGATAAGCTACCTTCAGGAGGAGGAGTGAGGTTTAATAGATGGTAGAAATTCAGCATTTAAGTACACTGGAGTGAACAAAAAAGAAAAATCTATATTACATGATAATAACAATACAACTGTTATTACAGTTTGTTTCTTTTGCTACTAATTATGTAAAATCTTGTTTCAGCTTAAAATGTGATGACTTTAATAAAGATGTTAACAAAAAAGTGTTAAATCCTCACTTTCTGAAGGAATTAAAAAAAAAAAAAAAAACCCAAAAATAGAGGGATGTCCCTTATTCTCTATATTATTTGCTCTTGCAATTGAACCAGACATGATAACATTAAAGATAACGAGACTGATGAGTAAAATATAAAATGCCTTTATATGCATGCTGGCTCACTAACATTAAATTTTCTCCTGCTCAAACTGATAATTTATTAAAATATTGTAGCACATATTCATATCAAAAACTAAATATGAACATCATTTAGTATTAATGAATTACAAGACCGCACAAATATATTAAAATACAATTAGACCTGGACATCTACAAAGTTGAAATTTCTTTGTACAGTTACTGTCCCTAATTTGAAATGTATTAGAAATATAAATTATGATAATATTAACAAAACAAAAGAACTGACAGGAAGGAAAAATACATTTTCTTTCAATGACAAACTTATTAAAAAGATTCTTTCACCATAAATAGTAAACATTATGCAAACTATTTCCCTGTTACCAATTAGTAAAAACCACATTATTCAACTGGATACAGCTTTATCATTTGTATGACTTCCTAATAAACTTAGTATTTCTTTTAAAATCTTATTAAAACTTGGATTGGGAAGGGAATGGGACTTCACACACTGAAATGTACTAAGTTTCAATTTTTCAAGTAATAACACAGTGGACTGGTAACTATTATGAAGGTTGGGAAGGACATATATTACATTTTGTAAAAAATACATTTAAAAGTACTGATTTGGAGCTCAATCTGAATAATAACATTATACTAATCTTATTCATTTTCAGTTTGCATCATGCAATGCTTTTCTGAATCTAGATTAATGAATGCTATGCTAAAAAATTATAAATTATAAAAATCTTTCATTGCAGTATTGGTTATTTTCTATTTTTCCATACATAACGTGTTTTTAAGAAAAAGTTAAAAGAAGGCAAGAGGGTGACAAAGGTTGTCAATCTACTGGTTTGACTGTTGAAAGAATTCAAAAGTATTACCCTTACTGTATTTACAAGCAAAACTTAAAGTTATTAGCTGAGACTGGCACGACATACATTTATGAGACTGCCTGACGAAAAGACACAATAGATACCTTTAGTAGAAAAACAGGAATTGCTCAAATAAAATAATTTTAAATCTGTTTTAAGTAAAAAAAGCTCCCCTAACTCATATTTGTCAATATTATAAAAATAGTCGATAATAAAACTACTGAAATTGTAAGATAAACTGTTCATATCTAGTTTTTATAGTTATTTTTTCATCCTCAAAACTGACAATCAAGCTTCCTCCTCCACAGAAGTTGTCTCCACACAGCAGACCTCTGTTGTCCCCATGCTAGAAAAGTCCTCCCAGTTAGGACAGCTCCTGTACAGAGAAAATCTCCACTTCCCCATACAAGCTCTTTGGGTATGGTTCACACTGGATGGGATAGCGAATAAGTCATCACGTTTCTATACAAAGGGATCCTTCTTAGCCCACGTCCCTAACCTTTTATGCTGAAATCACTTGGGTAGGCTAGGAAAGAATGAGAGGTCCACTGGACATGTACTCCCCACCTCTCATCTTGGGATGATTATGCCTTCTCATTTCCTATGCCCTCCCAGCAAGACCTCTATTCCTTTGAGGCTGGGCCTCTGCTAGGGCTCACTGGAAGATACCCAGCAAAACTCTTCCCACCCAGATAGCCACATTCAGTCAAATGTCTAAGCTGTCAATTGAACTCAGTCCCAACTTTCACCAAGGGTGATTATGTCTTCTCATTTCTTCTGCCCTCCCAGTAAGGAATTTATTCCTTTGAGACTGGGCCTCTGCCAGGGCTCACCGGAAGATGTCCAGTAAAATTCTTCCCCATCTAGGATGGGCACAATCATTCATTCAAAGGCCTGATCTGCTAAGTAAACTCAAGTCACCTGGGCAGTAGTCAGGACTTTATCCCACTGAAACAACTTCCCTATCCAAATTTAACTATTAGCAGAAACAATCATTTTGAAATCAACTTCTTCGAGAATGACTACCATTCTGTAAACTAAATACCTGAAAACTTATTCATAACAGTATTTTAAACCCATAAGGATTAACAAAATCTTTAGAAAAAGGATTTATTTATGCTGGAGATGTAATATGGAATAAACGCAGACTGGAAAATACATATCATAAATATAAGTCCTTAGAAATTTTTGGAAAGACATAAAAATGTAGTTAGTCTCTTTGGGATGACAATTTAATACCTAAACAACTGGTATTGTTAAATGTGCACATTCTTCAGTGTGTTAACATGAATCGTAGAAATCAATTATGGTCTTTTCTAAATGCAGCATAACAGTCTTGCTACACTATAATTTCTTTTTTTTTTTTTTTTAAGTATAACTGATTATGTATATAACATGGAAATGGCACAACAGTTATGAGATCAAAATCATAACTAATTACTTTTAAATTTTGCCTAAATTTAAAATATTATTACAATAATATGAAAATAACACTGTAAATATTTAGTAGTTTAACCAGAGTGTACTGACCCTAAACAAAGTTTTGTCAGTAAGCTTTTTGGGTAGCACTGGTCCTATTTATCTGAATATATTTTTTTTAATACGTAAATATTTTTCTTCCTTTTAATACTGCTGACACAAAAAAGAACAGTAGTTGATTTTGAAGTAATTAACACACTAGACTGAAATGAAATAATGCATACAGATCTGATTAATTTTTCCCTGATAAAACTTCTCAGAAAAATGTCAGAACACGGTCTTGTATTTGCTAAATATAGAATTAACAAAACCCACATATTCTGGCATTTGGCTTCTGCAAGTTAAGTTTTAAAATATTTATTTATGTATTTATTTATTTGATATCTGTTTACCAGGAAAGTCTGTCTGGGTCAAATGAACCCATTTTCAGAGGATATACATATATATTACTATATGTTTGCTTATAGAGAGAGAGGGCTATACTTCATATGAAGAAATATGCATCTAAGTATGAACATATGACATTCAAACATCCATGTAAGCATGTATAATGGATATTTTCTTTATTAACACAGAAGATAAGTATTGTACATACTTTCACAGGGTAATATGCTACGTCAGTTTTTCTTTGTGGCTTAATACGGGGATATGCTGTTCAGCAGCCACCACATTGTAATAGAAGAGAGCAAGCACTGAGGAAAAATGGGGGAGGAGTGTAGAGATGAGGCTGGCTGAAAGGTCTGCTGTAAAGTATACGTTTTGTAAAGATTAAGTTGACCAGGAGTAAATCAGCCAGGGGTGGAAATGTTAAGATCAAGATAACCAGAAGATGAACATCAGCATAGCCATATATTGTTCAGGTGTTGTTTTAGGAAGGATTTGAAGGCTTTCAGGTTAGCAATTATTCTTATGGAAAGAGGTAGAGAGTTCCAAAATTTAGCTACAGGGTATGAGTACAAGTTTTGTCCTAGTACATTTGAGGGTTTGGAAATTGCCAGGAGTTGTTTGTCTTCAGACCGTAGGGTTCTGTTGGGGGTGTAAAGATCACTATGCTACTCAGGGCTGGGCATGCTAAAGGTTCAAAAATGATGTTGGGTAAAGTTGAGAGTTGGACATTGTGGAGGTGGTTAGAGAGTTCAAGCCATTATACAATTTGCAGTACTCTACAGTGGTGTGTACTGGCATTTGTGTTGGTGGCAAACTCTGCAATTTTGTTGTAGCAACATTACATCTTGGATCTCATAGTGGTCTGAAGGTTAGTGAGAATTGCAGCACTGTATAGCACGGAGGGGAGGAGGAAGGTTTGGCAAGGGTAATTTTGGTCAATGTATTCAAGACATGTTTGTCCCTACAGAGGATGCTTTGTTTCTGGTGGGTTTTCTTAATCCAACTGTTGGATATGGAGATCAAAGTTAAGTTGATTGTCAATGATAACTCCTACCAGTTTAGTGTGGTGGACTATTTCAATAACAGTATTGTCTGCAGAATGGATTTTGAACAGATTTATGTCAAAAGAGTGATTTTTGGGCATGAAGTTAAGGAATTTTTTTTTTTTTTTTTTTAGGGTTAAGGAAGAGTTAAGACTTAGCAAGCCAGGTTTCAATGGAGGAGAAAGCTTGTTGTGTGATGGAGTGCAGTTGAGGAAGTGAGGGAGAGGTGCAAATGACTGCCGAGTCATCTGCATATTGTATAGTGTTTCTGTGGATAAGGATGTGTACAAGTTGTTTATAAAAATATTAAAGAGTGTGGGGCCAAGGATGGAGCCCTGTGGGACTCCGGTGAAGGTATGAAGAAAGGGAGAGATGGTATTTAACCATTTTGAAGGCTTGTTTTCAATTATTTCGGCAGCTGGAACAACTGAAAGGAGGGAGGGGTAAGTCCTAGGTGGGACAGCCTAGCCATGAGTAAAGTGTGAGAGACTGTATCAAAAGTTTTGATAGGTCAAGAAATAATGCTGATACAAAGTTGCCTGAGTTCCTAGCCCTATTTACAGTATTAGTAAAGGACAAGAGAGGCGTGGATTGTCCTGTGGTCTAGAAGGAAGCCATGTTGGGTATGAGTAAGTAGGTTATTTTGCAGTAAGTACTGCATACGCTGCTATGAATGCATTTTTCCAATATTTTGGAAATGGGAGACAGAATGGCAATAGGACAGAAGTTAGTTAGCTCAGCAGAGTCTCATCCTCTGTGGATAGGTACAATGTGTGACATTTTCCAGATATTGGGTACTTTGGATTCAGATATGGATCTGTTGATAAGAATACCGATGGGGTATGCAATGGAGTCAGCAGCTAATTTAAGGTACTCTGGTGGGAGGTTGCCTGCTGAGGCACAACATGATTTACATTTTTGTAACAATTTTTTTATGAGACTTGTAAGGATGGGTTGAAAAGAGAACTTAGCTGTTGTAGGCAGTTAGAGTGGTGAAGGTCAGGAGGTGAAGTTGAGACAAGGTTTATTATTTATGGAAAACTACAAGGTAGCAAACTGCTCTTTTACATGCTTATACCAATTAACATCTAGCAATCAGACAGCATCAGCATCTTAACTACTATACCTCAGCCACACAAAGCAGGTAGTTCCCTTGGAGGTAGTTGCCCTGTTTCAGATGTAAATCATCTATGCTCCAGTCTTCATTGGAATAACTGTCATGTTCCTCCATAATGTACTTTCCAGACATGGTGACTTCTGGAAGGCGAAGGCTTGCAGAAGGAGGAATTGCTGAAACACCAGCTGGAGAAACTTTAGATGTAAATCTCAGACAGTGCATTGGCAGGTGAAAAGTAAACCGTGTTTGTGCACCTAAAAATGAAAAAAAAAAAAAAAAAAAGAGTATCTTTGCAAAATGTATCTACTGTACATGGATTCTAAATAGGAAGTAGACAAGGTAAGATTTAAACAGCAACTAAAGACATTGCCCAGAACATCCCTCCAAACACCAAGAATCAGCACTGTAATAGAACAAACCGGCTTCACAACAGTGTTCATTTATTAATGCACGTTTTTTTTTTTTCTTTTAAAAACTTCACTTTCCTACTGTATTGCTTTCTACGTGCAGTTTTTATCTCTGCTTACTTTATGAGCTTTATCTTTTTTCAAACTATCAGGCTAATTTAATACACTTTCTCTTTCCTTTATATTGGTGAAATCAGCAAAGTAGAATAGTATACCTGTGCTGGCTCCTTTTATGCAAATTTCAAATCTGCGTTTCTTGGAGACAAGAAATGTGTCACATTTACCCTTCGTCATAAGGTCTTTATATCTGATCTGTACAGTCACATGGTAGTTCTATCATTACTACTAAAGTAACACTGGTTAGACAGTGAATTCCCTTAAAAATATGTGCTAAGTGCAATAAATGCATTATTTCCCCAAGGTCCACAACTTTCTTTCTCAAAAACAGCATGGCTTTTGGTCTGTTCGCAGTACACCCACAGTTATCTGTACACTCGGCAACAGCATTCTTCTTGGAATGGACAAAGTCCTAATTACTGGAGCAAGTTTTATTGACCTCATCAGAGTCTTTGATCTTGTTGACCACTCAATTTTCCTAGACCATCTCTCGAAACAGGTATGACAAAAGCACATTGCCCCGGTTCAAAAATAACCTCTCTAACTACCATTTCTCAGTTAATTTCAATTCATCAACCTTGACATCAGTCCATCTACAGAAAGGTAGCCCTCAAGGATATATTCTAGCACCTCTTTTCTTTTCTACCTATTAAAAAACTTTCTTTTGACTTACCCCATCTTCCTCTCCTGCTATATGCTGATGACATGGTCCTATTCTGCTTCAACCATTCTGTCTTTTCTCATGAACTCGAACTTCAGGCTGATTTTCATGCCCTTTTTCAATGAGTCAGTGATAAATTACTACTAAACTCCTCTAAAACAAAAACAATGTTGTTTGGCAGTAGGGAAAAGCTCACTTCAATCTCCAGGTCTCAAGTCCTTGATCATCTTAACACTACTGAAAATGTCACTTCATTCAAATACCTATGGGTTTGGTTGGACTCCTTCCTAAATGTTCATCTCCACCTGGACTACACATACAGACAAAAAACTCCTCTTTCCTATTCTAAGCTCACAGAATTCCCCTTTTCTATCCCAAACCTGTAGAAATGCCATAGGTCAAGGTATTTTACTGGCTCACCTAGAATATTGTCTCCTGCTAATTGCTTCAGCTTCTAAAAGAAATATATCTAGCATTCAGTCCATTTCAAATGCCATTTGCAGGTTCATCATTGTTTCCCCAAGAAATGAAGACCACTGCAAAATTACTGAAAAAGTTAACTGGCTGCCTGTGAAACACTGTGCTGACTTTCTACTTGCCTCTCAACTATTTAAACTAATCAAGAATGACATATTTCCTCCACTAGCTTACAGACTATTCAGAGGCACACCAACATACAACCATAGACATTGTAACCTCTTATGTACCTCCTCCAAACCCCACAAACTGTCACTGCACAGACCATGCTTTCTCAGTCCTTGGTCCCATACTTTAGGAATCTCTCCCTTCTTTTCTTAAAGATCACTCCTCTTACCCCATTTTCGGTTTTCAAATAAAAGCACAGTTCAAGGCTAGGAAAATGCATCTGCTATCTTTCTGGTCATATAACTTAACCTCTTCATTCCCTTTCTCTGTTTTCATACCTTGCTCTGACTCTTTTTGACTGCGATTCTTTCAGTGTGCCAACTCTGATGCTACTCTATATTCATTGCATGTATACATGTTTCTCAGTCTCTCTGGATATAACATCATTTATTTATTGCTTTTACACCTTCAAGCCAACTAAGATATTCACTTTGTACATAATTTATGCATGTACTGCATTTTGTCATTCTCTCTGTATATGTCCTGTATCTACTGTGCTGTCCCCAACCTGAGACTGAAATAGGGCCAATGGGATCAGTGGTCTACCCTGGATAACAAATTAAAAATAAAATAAATAAAATAAACTCACTACAGGAGACTCAGACACAAGAACACACACAGTTATGCTACAGTGACTAAGTACACCCATAGATCAAAGGAAGTACTGAACACACAACTATGCAACCAACCCCATTCAAACCTATTTTGTGAAAGCTTCTTTTAATACAGCAATAAATATTATGTTTGATGGCTTTTTAGACATCCTTGTGTTTAATGTTGGTTATATGCTCCCATGTTAAAGTAATCCTTTCCTGGCAGTTTTCATGCTGTATGGGAAAAAAGAAGTTATGTACTCACCATAACATTCCATGTTTGTTGTCCTTGATCTCGCCTTCCTTCTTGGTGGTTGGGTTCGGAGCCGATCCTCGGCTCTGACTCGGCTGCATACTAAAGCTTGAGAGCTTCCACTGGCTCAAGGCTAGACCCTATCCCAACATGCCTAGTGAGAGGTATCCAGACCTCGTTTGTGATAACCCACAACACTAGACTATAATGTGCAAATATAGACATGCATATAAATTATATATATATATATATATATATATATATATATATATATATATATCCCACCAAGACAGTAGTAAAAGAACTCTAAGTCTATCCAACTCCTAAGGCAGGAAGGGAATCACAGCCTATGTAGCCAAATGACAGATATTTCCTCACAATCTTCCAGGAAGGGGGAAGGAGGGTAGGATGCAAGAAGGAAGACGAGATCAAGGACACCAAACATGGAATGTTATGGTGAGTACATAACTTCTTTATCTTATGTTGTCCCTATCTCACCTTCCTTCTTGCTGGTTGGGCCGCGTCCCCAGCATCTTATTCTTGGGTGGCTCAATGGAATAGACTCTTCAAGACCGTGGAACCAAAGGATGCCCTGTTCCGGGAGGCCACATCTACTTTGTAATGATTGATGAAGGTATGGGGATTAACCCATGTAGCTGCCGCACAAATTGAGTCTAAAGGCAGTCTGGCCTGAAAGGCAGTAGATGTTGACAAGGCCCTAGTTGAGTGTCCTCGAATTTTTCCTGGCAGCTGCTTGCTCTGTGAATTATAGACATAAGGGATGGTGTCTGAAAGCCATTTTGATAAAGTTACTTTTGAGACTGAAGTTTCCTTTCTGTTTTCTGCAAAGGATACAAACAATTGGTCAGATTTTCTGAATTATTTTGTCCTGTGTAAGTAAAAATGTAACGGTCTATGAACATCCAGATGGTGGAGTTTATATTCTGCTTTGTTGCCATGATTAGGGAAGAATACAGGTAGTTCAACTGATTGATTCAGATTGAACTCTGAGAAACTTTTGGTAGGAAGGAGGGGATGGTTTTGAGAGAAACCCTATCTTTGTGAAAAATTAAGTAAGGGGGACGAATGGATAGAGCTTGTAATTCTAATACCCTCCTACCTGAGGTAATGGCAGTTAAGAAGTTTTCAAAGTCAATAATTTCAGAGAACAAGTAGTAGCCGTTTCGAAAGGAGGAAGAATCAAGGCAGCTAGAACTAAGTTTAGATCCCAAGGTGGAGGTGGTTCTCTTACTGGGGGTCTCAAGAAGATAGTACCTTTTAGGAAAGCTTTGCATAACCTGTGGTACATAACGCTGGAACCCATTTCTGCCACATAAAAATTGGAAATAGCAGTCAGCTGAACTTGGATAGTTGCTCCTGCTGCTCCTTGGTTAAGGGTTTCAGCTAGAAATTTGAGGATCTTTGAAATATGTGCAGTAAAAGGGTCAATACTATTTTTGGCTGCTCAATAAGAGAACTGCTTCCATTTGCTAGTATAAAGTTTTCTCATTGAGGATTTGAGAGAAGAAATTAAAATATGTTGTACTGCTGGGGAGATGTCAGGAAGCCTGGCTAAGATGGGAAATGGAGGAACCAAGCTGTCAGCCTGAGGGTCTGTATGGAAGGATGGAGCGTACCCAACGGATGCACCAGGAGATCTGGAACTGGGTCCAGGATCCAAGACTCCTCCTGGAGATGGGGTCATAGGAAGGGGAACCATATTTGACAAGGCCAGTAAATGGCAATGAGAATTAGTTTGCAACTCAACGATTTTGGTTTCTGAAGAACCCTGGGTATTAGAAAAAATGGGGGAAAAGCATAAGGAAGTCCCGGGGCCAACCCTGGGTGACTGTCCCAGTGTGGGGACGAGGGCAAAATACCTGCTGCATTTGGTATTGATGGAGGTGGCAACAAGGCTGGCCCCACTTGTGAAAAATTTGATTCGCAATATCCTGCTTCAGGGACTACTCGTGAGGCATCAGGATAGCCCTACTGAGCTTGTCTGCTATCACACTGGATTTCCCCAGAATGTGCTTCGCAATCAGAAAGTGTTGGAAAGACATTGCCCACTGCCATACTCTTACAGCCTGTCAACACAAGGGGTAGGATATGGTTCCGCCTTGCTTGTTGATGTACCACACTAATGACATGTTGTCAGTTTGAATTGTGATTGTCCCCGCAGGTAGAGAGCCCTGTAGTGCTTGCAACGTCAGAAGCACCACCCTCATCTCTAGGACGTTGCTATGCAAGTGGTACTTGTGTTGTTGCCAAGTTCCTTGAACAGTCTGTCCCAGATAATGCCCCTCCCCCACCCTATATGGGAAGTGTCCATGGTCACCGTGACTACTGGTTGGGGGAGGATGAACGGCCTGCCTATCGTCACCTGCGTAGACTGAAGCCACCATTTTAGGTCCTTCTTGCAGGTCTCCGTGATGAGAATTTCATGTGACATGGGTAGATCTTGCATGAACCATTTAACAAATAGGAGTCACTGTAATATCCTCATGTAGAAGCACGCCAAGGGAACTAGTGTTATTGCTGCCGCCATTGAGCCCAGGATTTGGAGAACAAATCTTGCCTGAATCTTTTTTCCTCTCAATTAAGATTGAAACCTGATGTCGAATGGTAGATGTCCTCTCCTGAGGCAATTTTGCTATCATGTCTTTTGTATCTAAATCTGCCCCTATAATATAGGCTAGGCTAGGAAAATGCATCTGCTATCTTTCTGGTCATATAACTTAACCTCCTCATTCCCTTTCTCTGTTTTCATACCTTGCTCTGACTCTTTTTGAGACATAATATATTGACAGGACAACAAGGCAGACTTTTCATAGTTTATAGTGATGCCTAGCTGTGAGCAGAGGCGAACTGTGGTGTCACTTGCCTCGGTTAGTCGATGCTCGGTGGTGGTGTTAAGGAGCCAGTCGTCTAAATATGGAAACACCCGGAATCCTAGACGCCTCAGATGGGCCGTGACTACTGCCATGCATTTGGTGAACACCTTGGGGACTGTGGTGAGACCAAAGGGCAGAGCTCTGAACTGGTAGTGACTGCATCCCAGCCCACAGTGTAGATATTTCCGGGATCGCCTGTCCATCTTAATATGGTAGTACGCATCCTGGAAATCGATGTAGCACATCCAATTATCCTTTCCCAAAAATGGAAGTATGGACTGCAGCATCACCATCTGGAACTTTGTCTTCTTGACAGACTTGTTGAGTCTGCTGAGATCCCAAATGGGCCTCCGGTCCCATTTTCTATGGAACTAAAAAGAACCTTGAGTAAGTTCCGGACCCTATTTGGTCTGCAGGGCTTTCTTGGATGACTCGTTTTTCTAGTAATCATTGAACTTTTAGGGTTGCTTGTTCCCTTAGATTGGGTGGCACACCTGGGATGGATTTTTGTTTTCTGGGAAGAGGTGGCATGGACAAAGGAATACTGCATCCCCTGGATATTACCGACTGTACTCATGTGTCTTTTGTGATACTTTGCCAGGCTTCTAGATACAGTGACAATCTGCCCCCGACTGCCTCCAGAGGTGGACAGGCGGGCCTCCTTTCAGGAGCACTGGAAGGGCTTACCAGAGAACTTATCTCTGTTGCCCTGACTCTGCGGCCCCCACTGCCAAGAGGGCGGCGTCTCCCATTATTGTTCTCCCCTCTGCCCCTGGGGGAAAAGTCACCACGTGCATCAGGCAAAGCTCCTTGGGATTTCCAAAACCACATTTTCCCACCTTTTTGACCTTTGGGATAAGGTCTAGCAGGAGCGGAGAAACGTACTCCCATGGCAGAGAGAGTTATGCCATCTTGCTCTCACCTGGTGAGAGTCTCTTTTACCTTGGGCCCAAACAATGACGAGCCATCAAATGGGGCATTGGTAAAGGAAGTTAGTTAAATTCTAAAGCCTTATATAACTAACACAATTAAATAATTAAGTAAAAATTACAAGTAGCTTCTTTAAGTTGGTAAAAATGCTTGAAAACTAAGATCTCATCATAAAGTAACAACAAAGCAGAGTTTGTACTTACAGGTCTAAGGATACAACTTCAATGAAACAACTCAACACCAAGCTATATCACAAATAAGACGGACCTGGTGACTTCATACAAGCTGAATGCAATTTAAAGGTACAAGTAAAAAACAATAAAAACAGGTAGGACCATTTTTCTCCCTCTGTTTTGCAACCACCCATGCTCTGTTGCTTATACAGCTCAGTTTTGAAAATGTATGTCAGTACACTAGATGTTATGTAAATACCTAATGACAGATCTTGTAACAGAATTTCAGTGACCAGGTGCCAGTTCATTTAAACATCCTCATCTAGACAAGCTTCTTTTTGTGAAGTCAACACAGATCCAACTGCATGCCTGACCTATTTTACATTAATCCCATTACAGTTGAGTGAAAGTCTAATAAAGACCTAGGCTCTCTTCTTCTATGATCATAGGAATTTCAAGGCAGCTAAATCTTGCAATCATTTATGCCTTGCCACTATCAACCCTTAGACCATGCTCCTTTCTCTTGAGGAGTGCTAGGTAAGTCAAGACGGGGGTGAATTTGTGAATACCTATTCAATCATCCAAGGCCCCATTTGAAAGATGACAGTGTATCACACTGTATAATTTACAGGGGGAGGTGCTGCTTTATGAACCTTTCTTTCCGCTGTGTTTTATTTACCTGCTGGTTGGATTTAAATCCCTGGTTCCATTATTAGTGGGAATATTTGATTTTTGGAGATAACAAAGAGATCAAATACCACTACATCCCTAATGCCACAGAATGAAAGGTGCAGATCTCTCCTCAGGAATCTATAAGCTATTGAAAAAAAGCAACAATGCTTCCAAATCTTTTCAGCTAGGTTTGAAGTTTAAGGTCTGTGATCTTATTAGTTAGGGACCTTATTTACTTCATTTATTTACATTTGTTTACTGGGATAGCCTGACTGGGTCAGTAAAAGTAAACCTGTTTTTTTGCGTGTCTATATCAGTCCGTCGAAACGGCTGACGATCGAACACCAGATGTTCGAACTGTGAAGTTCGAACACTGATTATCGCGAAGCCGCAGAACACCGAATTCTTTCCCAGGGGAAAGAATTCGGTGGGCCGTTTCTGTGGCTTTGCGATTATCAGGACTGTAGTGGGAAGTTACGGGTCGGGTTCAGGTAAGTGTGCGATTGTGTGGACGTTAGGGCATGGGTTAGGTGGGTTAGGGTGCAGGTGAGGTGGGTGTGCGATAGTGACAGACTTTAGGGTTAGGGCGGAATAGGTGAGTTAGGGTTAGGGCGTGGGTAAGGTGAGTATACGATAGTGACGGACCTTAGGGTTAGGGTTTGGGTTAAGGTAAGTGGATAGACAGTAGTGTATGTACAGTTTAGTGTAGGGTTAGAGGTAGGATTTTAAGTGTTTGTGTGTGGATTGCTGTTTTTTTGGTGTGCTTGTGTTGTGTGTGTGTTTCTTGGAACAGCGATTTTTTTTTCTGGGAAAAAAAATCGCTGTTCTAAGACTTCGATGTTTTTGTACTTCGTGGTTAGAAGTTCGAACATATGGTGTTCAAACTTCAGCCGTTTCGGTGAACTGATATAGACCCTTTTTTTGCAGAGGCCAGGTGAGAAAAACTTCATACATCACTGTGGAAAAATACAAGGTAAACAAAATAGAAGTTAAAATAATTCTCATAGTAGGATGACATAATACAAAGTGAGCTTATGAACAAAACAGGAGTTCATCTTACAGATTTGTAATAAACTGCAATGATATTTTTTTCAGAGTACATATACAAAGCAGATTCATAGTAAATCAATTTTAAAAATCATTCACATTCATATAAAGTAGTAGATAGGATATCTTAAGTAAAAGCCAGATAAGATTGGCATTGATAGCAGATAAAGGAATTAAAGTAAGAAGACTTGGGAAAGAGAAAGGGGGGAAAGTAGGGAAGACAGTAGAGCCAGGAAAGTACAGTTGTGTACACTTACTATAAATGTAGATATTCGAGTGTATTCACTGTTGCAGTCATCACACGAGTTATCTGCCTGCAGGTAGCCCTCAGTCGGCCCGAATACCAGAGTCTTGGGATTTCTGCATTGGATGGTGTCCCCTCATCCATGATGTCAGGTCGTCAGGGGTATAAAACAGGCAGCCGACATTATTACATCAGTTTTTCTTGCCCCAGATGTCAGGAGCCCCCAAAATAGGAAGCAATCACATGGTGTGGAACACCTCCAGTAAAAAGTAAATCCATTTTCATAAGATATTGCCAAAAAAAAGAGGACTGGTAGAAAGTATAGAAAGACAGGGAGCTGGAGGGAGGGTAACCAGGCCTGCAACAGTGAATACACTCTAACATCTACATTTATGGTAAGTGTACACAACCGTACTATATTCTTCGTGTTTCACTGTTGCAGTCATCACACTTGGGTTGACTCCCAAAGCTGAGGAAGGGTGGAGGCAGTCAAGAAGTAGTAGAGCTGGCTAGCAGGCCTTGTAAGACTGCTGTGGCAAATCCAGCACTGGATTTAGAAAAGATAGAGAAGTGGTAATGCTTGGTGAAGGTGTGTACAGAACTCCAGGTTGCAGCTTCCAGGATGTCCTTGGTAGGGACTCCAAAGAGAAAAGCTGTAGAGGTTGAGGTAGCCCTAGTGGAATGAGGCCTGATCCCCTGTGGGGTAGGTTTTCCATGGTGTTTGTAGCAGAAATGGATGCAGTGTGCTAGCCATTTAGAAATGGTTTGTTTTGAAATGGCCTTGCCCTCTCTGCCCCTGTAACAAAGCTGACTAGCAGCTGGTCAGATTTTCTGAAAGGTTTAGAACCTGAGCTGTCTGTGCACGTCCAAGGAGTACAGGATCCTTTCCCCTTTATTCTGAGGATTAGAAAAAAGGTTGGCAAATGGATGGATTGGTTTAAAGCCACACTGGATACCACCTTGGGCATAAAAGATGGGTCAGTCCTGAGGGAAACCCTATCCGCATGGAAGATAATGAAGGGTTCCACAGCCACAAGGGCCTGTAACTCAGACACTCTTTTTGCTGAAGTGATGGCTAGTAGTAAGGCTGTTTTCCAAGAGAGGAATTTTAACTCTGCTGTTGCAGCAGGCTCAAAAGGGGGAGGCATGAGCTTCTCTAGTACAAAGTTAAGGTCCCAGGCAGGACTGGGAGCTCTCCTAGGGGGGGTCTTAAATTGTTAGCTCCTCTCAGGAACTGTTTGATCAGAGGGTGAGAGAAGAGGGGTGGCTCAGTATTGTAATGAGCTGAGATGGCAGAGGCATGAATCTTAATTGATGAGAAGGATAGGCCTTTGTGGAGCAGCTCTGCTAGATAATCTAGGATTTGAGGCAAGGAGGGCACGGCTGTATCCTTCCCTTGAGACTGGCTCCAAGAACAGTATCTATTCCACTTTTCTGAATAGGATTTCCTAGCACTGGGCCTCCTGGCCTCAAGGATAACATCCAGCACCTGTTTGCTGAGGGTTGCTGGTGATGTATTCAGGGAATAAGCCAGGTTGCCAGGTTCAGGATTTGCAGCCGAGGATGCAAAATCTGTCCCTCCTGCTGGGACAGCAAGGAGGGGGTCTGCTGTAGGTGCCAGGGTGACACTGCTGTCAGACTGCATAGGAGTGGGTACCAGTGCTGCCGTGGCCAGTCTGGTGCAATAAGGATTGTCCTTGGCCTGTCCTGTTTGATCTTGAGGAGTACTTTTGGAAAGAGAGGCAGAGGGGGAAAGGCATAGATTGAGAGGTTCTCCCATGTGAAGGATAGGGCATCCACTTTCCAAGCTTGGCTGTGGGGAGTTCTGGTGCAAAATTTGTTTAGTTGATGGTTTTGAGGGGACACAAAGAGTTCCACTTCTGGTGTCCCCCACCTGTGTATTAGAAGTTTGAATGAGCTTGGTTCCAGTTTCCACTCATGTAGGTCCATTCGATTTCTGCTTAAGTCATCTGCCAGTGAATTTTGTTTGCCTGGCAGGAACTGAGCTTGTAGGTGCACTTGGTTGCTTAAGGTTGTGTTCCACACAGCCACGGCTAACCGGCAGAGTGGGTAGGAGCGAGTCCCACCCTGCGTGTTTATGTACCACACAACTGTGGTGTTGTCTGTCTTTATCAGGAGTTGTCCTGGCAGGATAATGTATTTGAAGCCTGTCAGTGCATTTTGTACAGCAAACATTTCTTTTTGATTGATATGCAGGTGAATTTGTCCTGGGATCCATTTGTCTTGAATGCACTTGCCTGCCATGTGAGCCCCCCCCCCATGCATAGTCTGATGCTTCTATTGTCAGAGTTTGGACAGCGGAGGGTTGTGAGAAAGGGAGTCCCTTGTTGTAGTTGCAAGCCTCTGCCCACCAAAGGAACTTTGTCCTTAGGCAAGGAACAATAGGAATCACTGCTTTCAGGTCCTGGGAATGTAGACACCAGAGACTTTTAATTACCACTGAAGTTTCCTCATATGCAGTCTTGCATATGGAATCAGTCAAATGCATGAGACCATGAACTCTAGGGCTTGCAGTATTTTTCTGGTGGCCAGCAGTTTGAAATAAGTTGTCAAATAAACCTGCTTTTCTGGAGTGAGGAATGCCATCTGGGAAGTTGTGCTCAAGCTTGCTCCCAGGAATACAATCTTTTGGCCGGGTACCAGATGTGATTTCTTTTCATTGATGGTATACCCCTGAGAAGTTAGGAGTCTCTTTACAAATGTCAGGTGCTGAAGTAGCAATTCCTGACTGTCTGTCTGAATCAGGCAATCATCCAAGTATGGGTACATTTGAATATTTATCTGCCTGCAGTAAGGAATGGCTGGAGCCAGGCACTTTGTGAATACCCTGGACAGAGTAGATAAGCCAAATGGAAGTGCAGAGAACTGACAATGCATGGAGCCTGCCCTGAAACATAGATATTTCCTGCAAGATTCCCTTATGGGGATCTGCAGATAAGCTTCTTTTAAGTCTAGGGTGACTAGCCAGGAGTCCTTGGCTAGCATAGGTAGGAGCTACTGGAGTGTAAGCATTTTGAATTTTGGTACCACCAGGAAGGTGTTTAGGGTTGACAGATCCAGAATAGGGCACCAAGAGTTCTCCTTCCTGGGCACCAGGAACAGCCTGGAGTAGAAACCCAGCCACCTTTGCTCTGTTGGCACAGGGTGAATAGCCCTGATACTGAGAAGAGAAAGTACTTGCTTTTGGGCATCTGTCCATTGGTTTGGAGGAAGGTCTGGCAATCTGCTTGGGGTTGGCAGAGAGTGGAAATAGAATCTGTATCCCTGGGATACAATGTTTAAGACCCATCGGTTCTGGGTAATACACTCCCAGTTGTTTGCATGCAGGGCGAGTTTTCCTCCTAGGGGTGCAAGTACTTGGGCATGGCTGGGAAGGATTAAGGACAAGACATTGTGAACTTTTACCACAGGGGGGGGGGGGGTTACCACTCCCAGTTTTTGAGGAGGAAGCACTCCAGTGTCTAGATCTGTGCATACTTTGAGACTGTAGTCTTTGTGGTCTGTTTGCCCCTGGGTTTGGGCTGAGAAGGTCTGGAAGAGACTGGAAAGGACCAGTTTTTTGAAGTACAATGCCTACTGAATCTAGGTGGCTGTACATGTAAGAAATCTTTAACAGTTTGCATGGATTTAGCTTTTTCCTCCATCTTTTTAAGAACTTCTTCTGCTTTAGAGCCAAACAAACATTCTTGGTTTAATGGAGCATCACGTAATTTTGCCTTGACATGATCTGGCAAGATTTGTTCCTTCAGCCAAGCATGCCTTCTCAGAACAGACCCAGTGACAGCAGCCCTGCAAGATGCTTCTAAGCATCAAAACCACACTGCAAAGTATGCTTACCAACTTGGTTTGCAGAATGCATTAAATCTTATAAGTCCTTATTTTCTGCACAATCAGGAATCAACATTTTTTGTTTAATTAGATCAATAATATGCTGCTGGCACTTCAACATGTGAAACTAGCAATTTAAAGCCCTGATAGCAAGAGTTGCAGAGGTATATACCCTTCTTACCCCATCTGTCTAGAGCCCCAGAATCCTTGTCTGAAGGGGTAGGGTTTTTGGCTGTAGAAGCCTTAATACCTTTACGTCCCTCTAAAAATTCCCTGAGTCTCTTTTTGGACTGTGGGTAGCCCTGGCATTCCCAGCGGAAATGCTCTTTTAGGGTATGCAAGGTTTCACTGAAAGGAAGGTCCTCTTGGGGGGAGGGGGGAGGCTGAGGGAATTGAATCCTCTGCATCTGAGTCCTCATAGGTAGATAAGGGTATGTGTCCTGGTAATCACAGGGGTCAGAGTCATCAGACTCATGGTCTGAAGAATCAGAAGGAAAATCAATTATTTGTCTTTTAGAGGGGGAAGGCTAGCTTCCCCTAATTAAAGTAATAAGTTCTTCAGCCATTCTAAGCATTTGTTTCTGTGGCATGGGAGCTTGAGAATGTGCTCTGGTCGTCGGTTTCCTAGGTGTAGTGTGAACAATGGGCCTGAGAAATTCGGTAGATTTAGTCATTAACAAAGTAGTCGGTTTAATACGAACATCGGAAAGTCTGAATACACCCTCAGAAGCCAGTGCCTGCACAGCGGCTCCGGACCCATCCAAGGTAGACACATCCGTAGGTTCCACAGTCGAAGAAGCATCACGCAGCATACCGGACTCTGAATGGGTCTCAGTAGAGGCCTGCAAATCTGTAGAAGCGGGTAACCGGGGCTGCAAAAGTGCCCACTGAGTACCAGCGGACTAGCGACTAGCTTAACGGAAGTGTCGTTGGCAGTTTTGGACCTATGCAGTCTGTCTCTGTCTTTATCTTTGAGTTTTTTCAGAAGATCAGTAGTGAGATGGCTTACCAAAGCCATTTTGGAATACGGAGAACGAGAGAGAAAGAACTGAGAGACAAAAATAGCCCGACGACGAATAGTTCTGGCATTGAACATGGCACAAAATTGACAGCAAGGGATGTCGTGGTGTGGGCCTAAACAGGTGATGCAGTAAGAATGAAAATCTCTGTGAGGTACTTGCTTTCCACAGGCATGACAATTGTTAACTTTTTCTGAATCAGTTAGAGCAAAAAAAAGGATCCCCAAAGGGGTACTTAGCTTTAGAAGACTTCAGGTTTGAAACTCGAAAAACAAAAATTTCAGGTAGCTGCCGACCTGCACTTGCAAACTGCTTCTGCTTTGGGCTCCTGCATGGCAAGAAAAGCTGATGTAATGGCGTTGGCTGCATGTTTTATACCCCTGACGTCATGGACAAGGTGACAGCATCCAACGCAGAAATCCCAAGACTCTGGTATTCGGGCCGAATGAGGGCTACGTGCAAGCAGATAACCCAAGTGTGATGACTGCAACAGTGAAACACAAAGAACATCAAGGGGGGGGGAGGAGGAGTAGAATAATGTAGTAAGGAAGCATTTTGAGTGTGGAGTATCAGCAGGAGTACAAAATAGGAAAAAGGGAGAAACAGAATGGAAAAAGACATGCCATATGTTATATATAATCATTTTATAAATTGCCATGTGAGTGAGAAGGAAAAAGGGAGTAAAACTGTCAAGAAAGGTGAAGACAGAGAAGTAGAGGCAGAACCTCTGGAGTCTTTCTAGTTGTTTGATCTGTTTCTTGTGGTACATCCCTAAGGGAGCTTTGAACTCAACAACTGGCCTAATCCATGCTGTATACAAGGGGGCAAAAACCTCTTTAGATCTGGATGATATTCCCTTGGGAATTAGCTGTGCTGAGTATAACGTTTTGACTACTGCTGTTACAAGATGCTCAAAGGAGAAGGTATTATCAACCCAAGTTCCAAGGTTACCAGTAACATTAGGAGTGCTGTCTATGCTGATTGCTAGGGGAGGGGTTGACAATATTGCACTTTTTTGCAAAAATAGTTGAACAGAAAAGCAAGTGAATAAGCATTATAAGAGAGCAAAAACTCATATTATGAAGGAAGGAAGAAAGGAACACTTATGGGGGGGGGTTGAAGGGAGCTTTGTACATAGTTTGAGTTAGAATGATTATAGTTGTTTTAATTAAACGTTACTTTAAGTTACAATTAAGAAACACAAGATGAAACAGGAGGATGTGGTACAAAGGGAGAGTAGTGCAAACAATTTAGTACAGAATAAAACAGCCCAAAGATGGAGGGAAAATCAATGAGGCAATGCGTCTTGACTGGAGTACTTGGAATGGAAATGGTCTCGCCGATGCTAATAAATAAATAAAATTAGAATTTGTAGACACTGGGAACATGAAATAATAATGTGCAGGAAACGCATCTAAATGAAACAGAGTATGAGGATTTGATGTACGTCAAGTGGGGTGGATGTCTGCTATGCAAAAATGTGAGAGGAAGGAAAAGCCTGGTAATAACACTGACTAAGACAGAGTCAGAAACAAGAGTACCAGAAGCAGGTGCCTGGAACAGGTGAATGGAGAGGAAAGAGGATTACCCTATAGAATATATAATTAAAAGGGGAATAACTGGGTCTTAGGAAAAAAGTGGAACATCAACAAGAAATTATGTTGTGTGCAGTGGACTGGAAGTTGATAAACAAATCTGACATAAGTAGAGGGTCAGAAATAAGGACATTAATAACAGACGATAGACCACAAAGAATTTTGCAAGATACATGGAATGGGCAGATACAAGTAGAATAGCAGGAAGAGAAAGGCAGTACACATTTTATGTAGCAAGACATGCCAAATGGTCAAGACTGGACAGGATATAAACAAAAAGGGAACATAAATACTTTATAGGACATGTGAGTATACACTCTAGGACACTATTCGATCATGCCCCAGTCCAAGGAGAGATCCCAAGAAAAATAAACTTGGGGAGGCACTGGAGGACTAGGGTGAGTTGAATGTGAGAGGGAGGTTGAAGGAAGATGTACAAGAGATCTTAGAGAATTAGAGGCAACAATGGATCAGTGTCCCCAGATATTACAAGTGTGGAATGAAATAAAAGAAAGTCTGGGTAAGAAACTGTCGGAAAAAGAAAGGGGGTACTGGGTATAGGGTATTTGGTTTCAGAAATTTACATTAAAAAGGAAAAAGGAGTTACAAGTTAAAGGAAACCAAGTAAAAGAAAGCAGGACAGAGGAAATGAGTGACCTGGAAAATGTGTGGAATAAACACCTGAAAGAACGAATTGAGAAGAAAGCAAGTGGCAATCTTTTGCTAGTACACCAAAACTGCAAAATATGCTGGTTAGTACACTACAACATAAAAAGGTAGAAAGGAGTATACAGAAAAGTGAAGGACTAAAACTAAGGTTAAATGTCCAGGGACAGACAAGCAAGTTCTTTCTAGAATACTAAACAATTTTCACAAGTCACAAAATAACAGTGAGTATTAGACTGAAAGAATGAGAGAATTTCTTAGGGGTTGGAAATCCCAACATTAAGAGAGGAAGAATTAATGAGACCTATCTCAAAAGAAGAGATATTTGACCGGATGAAAAGAGCAAGTGAAGGAGGAGGTGAAAGGGTCTATATTAGATCCACGGACACTTAAATGTTCGAATCTCTAAAGGTCGACCTTTAGAGATTGAACAGTTAAGCGTTCGAATTACTTTAAAAATTAAAAAAAAAATCAGAAGTAAAAAAACAAAACTAAAGGGATTAATCAGGAGGAAAAGCCCCCCTGCACCCCCACGTGGGTCTCGGAGTTGGTATATTTAAGTAGCAGGGGGTGTCGGGGGGGCTTACCCCCCCTGCTACAACACTTTCGTTTTATTTATTTTTTTAATTTATTTTATTACAACTTCGAACGTTTAACTGTTTGATCTCTTAAGGTCGACCTTTACAGATTTGAACATTTAAGCGTTCGTCATTGTAATATAGACCCAGGTGGAAGGGGTCACCAGGTTGTGACATAACATCCAAACAAATTGTGCAGAGAGGACAAAGGTAAACTGAACACAGTGTTTAGTCAGGTAAGACAAAGGAAAGAAGTTCTGCAAAGCTGGAAGACAGCACCAATAACAGTGATATTAAAAGAAGGTACAACCCAACAAACTCAGGTTCGTACCATTACATCATGGTTCTTAATCATGACTAAAAGGTCTTTATAGCTATTATGGCAAACAGATTGGGTAAACTGCTACCAGATATTATTACTTCAGATCAGTGTGAGTTTGTGAAGGGATCTTTACATTCTACAAGTAATAACAAGGATACAACATGAAATGGGAGGTCTTTACTGAGCAAAAAACATTCCTCACAGAAGACGCCCGAACAAGCAACGCACAGCCTACCTACTCCAAACTCTTCTACTTGCCCCTCCCCTGCAGTTCTCACAAACCCAACTTCCTCTGTAACCCTTAAACTTCAACAGTGCTATAATAAAGACAAAATTGCCACAAATTGGACTAAAATAACCCACCACTGTTTGGCTCTTAAATAGCTAAACTGGCATGAAATTTCTTATACACTTACTTACTCACAACTATTGATAATCCATAAAATATTTCATAAACCACAGCAATGACCAAAAATAAATCCTGTCAATTACTCCTATTCAGCAATCAAAACTTTATGCTCTAGAGACAAACTGCTACTTCCCAAAACCAAATACCAAAACAATGATGGTGGCTCATTGTATTCTGTGTGTCTAAACAATGGAACTCTATTCTAACTTATTTGAGACAAACTGATAACTTAAAATCATTCCAAAGCAGAAAAGAAACATTTTGCACATACTTGGTTCTTTGCTTGTGTTTCATCAGGTTAAGGTCAGCCATCCAAACTTACAATGTTACATTCTCTGGTTAAAGTCAAGAATCTGTATTTATAGTATTCCACACATACATCATATTCTCCACATAAAGTATACATATAAAGTTTTCTGGTTAACAAAGCATAAACATGAGTTAACATAATAAGTACAAGATTTTTACAATCAGGATATCACTACACATGTAGAATTTTCTGTTCTACAAGCTAACCGATGAATGAAAATAGAATACAAATATAACACTGATGACATTACAGTTTCTCCATTTACATAGATGGATGCAAGCCCAGTGCAGGATAAACACACTTACCCACAAGCAATCTGGATGACTGTCAATTCACTTATGGGAATATGGAGGAAATAAGTGCTTGGTGAAAAAAATAAAAAAAAAACAAGTGATGATATGCAGACTCCAAAAAGGAGGAATGTCAGCCAACATACCATGTTTAAATCTGTCTTTATGGATGAGTTTTACATCTTTTGATTTACTTTGCTTTTAACCAAATGGTTTTGATTCCTGGTATTTCCCCGTTTACACAGGCTAGATAAAGCTGTAGCTGGGGACGTAATTTTTGAAGAATTTACCTAGATCCAAGTTGTATCAGTTTAACAGAAATAAACAAACAAAATCAGTAGCTGAAAGTACCTCCAAAAACCATCACAAAAGTCAAACTGAAAGCCTGTGTATCAATCAATTTGCTGACAGAATATATTCACTTGGTGAAAATAGGACAAAATAACAGCAATTGGGGTTTGGGTTCATCCTCTGAAAAATTCTAATAATCCTGTTTTATTTCAAGAGGTAAACTACTGACCTGGTCGGTCATAAAGCTGAGATGAATGGCAGTCCTCAAATCCACACATCCAAACAGCAGAAGGAAAAAAGCTCTTCTGTTCCATTAATTTAAGACTTCAAAATTTCCTATCAGCTTAGGAGTCCTCTGGTGCTAGTGAATCATTATGGTCACAGGGGATGAATTTATCGGGTATCTAACAAGGAATGACAAATGTTTACAAGAAAAATATGGGCTTTTATACATCCTGCGGGGTAAACAAAGTACTGCCTGTACAATGCCCAAGATTCAGTGCCTCCTTAGCACTATAGATATGAAAGAACAAGCCTCTACAGACAGACTGTTAAGGGCCAAGTCCTACAGAAACATTTGCTGAGCTTGATATTGAACAAAATCTGAAAACACCATTGGGAGGGTGGTCTAATGGTTAAGGTGTTTGCCTTAGAAACACAAGGTGCACGGTTTGATTCTCACAAGGGATAATTGGCTAGGCTTACAATGGCTTGCAAGGGAAGTTAGCCTAGTACTAACCAATGAATCTACCTCCACCACACACAGACACAGACACACACACACACACACACAGAACAGAGGCAGACAGACGCACAGAATTGCAGAATAGGTCACTGAAAGATCAGTTCCCCACAGAAGATGTGAAAGACTACAAAGGATTTGAATGACTTAGAGACAAACAATTTTTGCTGAATAAGAAGACTTGAAGGAGTAAGGAAAATAATTACAACTTTGGATGATTTTCTCTTTTCCTCCTTAAATTATAGGATGAGGCCCACACTTCCTCTGAAGATATATGCTTGAAATTATCTAAACAACTTCTGCCCTGAAGGACCATGACTCAATGCAAGATTGATCACACTAATGTATGTAGTGGCAATGACTTTTTGACAAAAAGTTTTGATAATGCCAAGAATTGCTGATAGGGTGCTGCAACATATATATGAATACTGCTGATGACAATGTCAGCAAAAATAGCTCATTAACATAGAGCAAAAAAAAAAAAAAAAGGAAAAACACTAACTGGACTAAGTGGAATTAATGGGGTACCCATGATGGAAAGTCTTACTATCTCCCTAGAAGCACACTCCTCAGTACGCTTGTCAATACATACAAGGCCAATAGTTTTTTCACTATGGGAAAGAGGAGGTAGTCAGAAACATCTATGGAGTGATTAGCCTGTTCTAGCAACTCTTGTTGAAGAACACTGGAAAGAACAACAGTATGAACCAGAAGTATCTTTTCTGTTTACGTAGAGATAACCTCATGTTTTCTTTCTGGTATGTTTATTGGATAGTGAGTTGTATCAGCTTTTCTTTCCTGAGAAAAGGAACAAGTGTTTTTGGACTTCTTGCTTCTTTACTAAGGCCTGTCCATCACAGATGTCTTTGCAAAGCAACCTCATTTTTGGCTGTTGGTCTGTAATATTCTATTCATTAAAACAAACTTCAAGCAATGGTTTTAAAAGCATTCTCCCAAACCATACCAATAACTGAAGGCAAAATTAAATTCACTTGAAAAAATTCCAGAGATTTACAAATCCAGTCCATACAATCGGTATAAGCAGTACATAATATGTGACGGGAAGAGGACCTGATCCCTTTCCCCAAACATTACTTCATCAGTGATGTAGAGATGCACATAAAGAAAAGGAAAAAGATAGTCTGCAGGCTTCAGTGGGGAGTACTGCAATAATGAAACAAAGAAAAAATAATTTTCAAACTGAGAATATTTAGGAGAAGAATGGTTTGCATATTATAAAAACTTACCACATTGTGTTATGTACATCATAAACCCCATGCTATGCTTTAGTGGAAAAGCTAAACTTTACTGCATATAAAAAATTATTGCAATATTTTGCACCCGTTACCATGCATAGCAGTTTTTTAATATTTTCATTACTTGTCTTTGCATAATATTTTTAAGGGCGACTAAAACAAGTCTTGTTATCTTACAGAGCAGTACCTGTCATTCCATGACTTGTCATCTTCTTCATTTGGTATTCTGCCTTGAGGGATGGTAAAAGAGCTGCCCCAATGCATATACCATCTAACTGAGCACTAAACTTCAAAACAATTGGTTTCTTCTCCAAACCCTCTGGAAGCTGTGGAAACTCATTTGTTTCAATTGGAGTTTGGTTAACACTTGAGGCCTTTTCACTAGTCTGTGGTGTGGGTACCTCTTCTTTTGGAGGTTGAGGTCTAAAAGTAAATATTTAAAAAAAAGACAACATTAACATATTCATTAACTTTATGATATGCAGCTTATGAAACAATTATGTAACATTCTAGCTCATAATTTAAGATAGGATTCAGTAGTTTTATAATGCTCAGTTCCTAAAGGCTTCTCTAACAAACAATAAAATAGCATGAGTATATAGAAGAAAGATTGTGCATTACAACAAAAATATTGAAAGAGGAAACATTATTATTCTTGTACCAGGAGAGAACATTCCCCTGAGCCAAAGGTCCATCCACCTGATACCCAATCTCCTTCACCTGAAAGCATAGTAAAGTCAAAGGAGGATGGTGGTCTGGTAGGGAGAAGTGACAGAAGGTGAAAAGTGGATCAAATAGGTGCTCATCCCAACAAAATGATCTAGGGGGAAGAAAGGGGGAAATTGGGAGAGAAGTTAGACTGCAACAGTGACTGCAGTCTAATATCTACACTTATAAGTTTCCAACAAATCTATACTATGTTCATTATACTATTTACTGTTGCAGTCATTTCGATTGGGAAGATTCCCAAAGCAATGACATAGAGGGTGACTTGCAACAGAAAAGGGATTCAGGACATTAAGCCCTGCAGAACAGCAGAGGCAAATTCTGCCCTAGTCCAAAAGGCACCTCCAGGCTACAATATCTTGGGAATGAAAAATTACTGTGGCCTGGGCTTTGTTTTTGTCTGAGGAAGGAAGGATACGAAGCCTTCCGGAAGTGCTTGTTTAAAATAAAAGTTCTAACGTTACACTACAAAGTTACTGTTGCTCCATTTCTACTGACTACTGGATTTTTACAGCGTTTTTATAGCATTTGTGCAGGACTTTTTGCTGGTGGCGTGTTCCCTTGGCTTTTTTGTTTTTAGCAGGAAGTATCCTAAGAACTAAGCCAACACTGGAATGGAAAAATGAGTTTATTCCGCTACGGATGACTGCAATTAGGGATACAGACAATAGGAAAGAGGGGGCTCGTATTTATTGGAGAAAACTGGCAAAAGAATCAAGGTATTGGGAGCAAATCATCAGGCAGGGAAAGGTAATAGAATGGAAAGAGGGCAAGAATTTATTTAGACTGCAGGCTAGTGGCTGCCTACCCTATCAAAGACTGATATCTGAGTTTAGGCAAATAGAGAGAAATAGGGGGGGTCCTAAAGACCAGCAATGGTAGTGATTTTAGTAGAATCTAGAAAAAAAGGCTGCTGTTAAAAAAGGAATAATTAGTCTTATTCTTCTGGCTTTTCCCGGTTAGGGGTCGCCACAGCGGATCACCTGTCCGTTCATGATTGGCAGTGGAGTTTTATGGTGTCGAGTTGCCAGCCCGGCACCCAACATTCCACAGAAGGCACACACTCACACCTAGGGCCAATTCAGAGTATCCAGTCCACCTACAACATGTCTATGGGATGTGGGAGGAAACCGGAGCACCCGGAGGAAACCCACGCGACCACAGGGAGGACATGCAGACTCCGCCCAGAAGGCACCCCAGCCAAGGATCGAACCGGAGAACCTCTTGCTGTGAGCTGGCAACGCTAACAAAAAAGGAATAATTAGTACAGCATACAAAATATTGCATGAAAAATACAAGAACCGATCCGAGGAGGTTAGAAAGGATTGGGAAGAGAGACTAGATATGCAATTCACAATGGCGGAGAGATATGCATGTCTCCCAAATATGCAATAAAGTCTAAAATATTTAAGATGTTTGGTTGGAAGTGTTTACACAGATATTTTATACCCCAAGTAAACTCCAAAGAATTTTTCCTGATAGCAAATGTTGGAGGTGTGATGGGGAAGAAAGAGGTAATTGGGAACATATTTTTTTGGGGGGGGTGTAATGAGTTGACAGACTTTTAAGATTCCCCGCAGACTGCTCTGTCACAGATACTAGGTGAAAAGATGTAATTAACAAAATGATTTTTTGAGCTATGACAGAATTGGAATTACCTGGATATAGTAAAGCCTTGCTGAGTCTAATTATGATAGCTGCCAAAAAAGCAATTACTAGAACATGGAAATTTCATGCCTTCATATTTTATATATATTTTAGTATGTGTTTTCACATATACATATTTTATATGTATTGAGAATGTGTTATGATGCATCAGGAAATGTTATCTGCTGTTCTGTGATTCACAAGGAAATCACATGGGCCATTCGAAATTTGCTGATTGGTTTACGATATTTTAAAAGTAGTATATATAGATATACCCATATCAGTTAATGGTAGGATCAGATGAAGGAAACTGCTTTTGAAAGCACTTATCCTGTTACTAATACATTATTTTATGCTTTTTGTCATGGTGACCCTGCTGCTGTTTGCTTGGATAATTACTAGAAAATGGAAACCAAAGTCTAAACCAGTTTTACTCAAAATAGTAAATATAGTAACAGAGATAAAGCAACTGGAATTGGGATCGTTAGAAAAGGGTAGGAGCAAATTACACAGAAAAAAATGGGAACTGTAGGAACAATGCACGCAGAGGAGGAATGAGGTTTAAAAGAAGGTAGGATCTGAATGAGCTACATAATGTTTGACTAATGATGACTGGATAGATTGTGATGTATAATGTTTGCAAATAAAATTACATCAATATGTTTTGTGGTGTATAATGTTTACAACTAAAACTATGTCAATATGGTTTGTTTTCATTTATATAAATGTATGATTGCCTACATCATATGTGATAATTTAATAAAGAGGTTTCTTGTTAAAAAAGGCTTTCAATGCCAAGATTATAGCCATCATTTCCTTTTCATTCATGTTCTTCTTTCTCATGACTTGGCCCTTGGCACTGAAGTGGCACCAAACAAGCACCCTAAACTATATGAGAAAAATCTGTGGTGAGGATCATTTGGGCTAGGGTGCATGGAAGAGCACTCGTAGACTGAATTGCAACTGTCCTGTCATGCATAACATCTCATTCATGATGCAAGAGAGGTGGTTAATTTTTGTTTTCAGAGAATGTGAATATTAATTCATCTGCTCCTGAGGGATATTAGAGCTCCCTCATGGACAACTGGGCCAGGGACATCATCAGGATGCAGGAAGCCATGAAGTCTTCCACAGTGATGAACTCCTTGACTGATATCAATTTTTGTTTTAGGACACACTGTAGGTACAGGATCAGACAGATTACCCTTTCCTCTGGTAGAAAGGCTCACTGTATGTCTGATTCAAGGGTGCCAAGATAACCAGCCACATTACCGGGATGAGACTGGACCTCTTCAGGTTGATGGAGAGGTCCAGGTCTCTGAAACAATTTAAAGCCCAACACCTTGAGCATCTCCTTTAATGAGTTGACCTGAATAAAACAGCCATCTTAGGTAATGGTTAATAGGAAAGCCATTTGTCTTGCAAAAGTCTGTTACTGGACAGGCAGATATTTGGTAATGATGCTAAGTGAGTAGACAAGTCAAATGGTAAGGAAGTGAACTGGTAACACCCTAATGACTCACTTGCAAACTGTGGCCTTCAGGCAATGGGTATATGAAAGCAAGCATCCTTTAGGTCCAGCACGACCAGGAACACTTGGGAGACATTCAGGCAATAAGTCCTTGGAGTGTTACCATTTGAATTCTAGAAAAAATAAGGAATTTGTTTAAATGAGATAGATCTAGCACAGGACTCCATGCAACTTCTTTTCTTGACACTGGGAACAGTCTGCAACAGAAGCCCATGCTTTCTTTTTCTCTCGGCCTTCTCTCAGTGGACACTCACTCCAGCAGTTTATTCAAATGGGGAGGCACAAGAGTGAGCTGACCTCTTGGAACACAAAAAAATGCTGTTTGTAGGCTTGCTGAAGAATGTCTATGAACATTAAGTTTGATTTGAAGCTGTTTCTAATGTACGGCCAAACTTATGCTGCATCAACAAAGTCAGAAAAAGGCCAAAACATGTCATATCAACAACTAGTTGGCTTTACTGGCCTGAATGTATCTATAAAGACTCAAAAAGTAAAAAGTCAAGGGCATTCAGAAGACATGTAGCCAAAATAATGGCATTTTCTTAAGGTGTCATCTGCTTGTATCCCATGGGCCTCCATTACAAGAGATATACAGAAATTTTTACAAAGTGAAGACTGTATCTTGGCTGGGTCTTTTTTGCAGTTTTAACAGAATGGTTCGTCTGTGTCCTTTTTATCATTTGGCCTGAAGAAGAAACTGAAGAAAAGGTGCATCCTATGTCTTACACTTAAGGAAAAGCAGAAGATATCCGTTTACATGCAGGCCAGCTCATCTGCCACAAAAACAGAGGTATCTGAATACTCTAAATAAAGATTCATCCTTCTTGTCCCTTCTTTGACAGGACCTCAGTCATCTCAGACATTTCTAGAACCGACAGGTTGGACTTCAGGAAGGACATGAAATACTAACTCAGTTGGAAGAGTTGTTGAGAAGCAGCCTAAGAAGTGGATAGAACTGAGGCACTTCCCAACCCAGGCCATGGCAAGATGGCAGGGACTAGTTTGGTTCTGAGCGATTTGTGTCTCATGGCTTCTGAAGAAAATTTCTTGGAAGACTTGAATCAAGGATGGATGAAACAGATCTCAATCTGTTCCCCAGGAATGTCCTCATAAACACTTACTGTAAGCACTCCACCCTCCCCCTAGGTAACAAGATGTAAACCTCTGACACCAATGGCCTCAGAGCATTAGAAGGGGAGACACCGTCTTTGGTTCTGAAAGGCATGAATAAAGCAAATGGTGTTCTGGCCTGCACACAGGTCATGCCAGAAGCCTCAGACAACAATGACTCAAGATAGGAGTTGCAAAAACACCTCACCATTTCTGGAGTCACTGTACCTAGGGATAACAGAGTTAACAGGTGGTGTCCTAATGTCTAACGTCATGTCTCAATGACATGATTCTTCTTAATAGAGTGGCCTTGGCTAACACCATAACTCTCAAGCGTTTAGCACATAAAATTTGAATATAACCTAAGAGGATTTCTAAAATGGCAGCACATTGATCAACAGCTTAATTTCAGCTCTCCCAGTATGAAAAAAGAACCTGAGAAATAAGAGCCAGTGATATTGTCAGAGTAAAATTCAAGTACTGGCTAGTAAGTACACTGCCTGGTGCCAGCAAAGAAGAATGTGAGAGAACCTGAAAGAAAATCAACCAGAAACAACACTGACTGTGAAGAATCTTGCAGCTGTTCAGCAAAAAAAGCAGTTCAAGCTTCAGCTTTAGTAGAAGAGATGGCTTCCAGTAGTTTACAGAAAAAAGTAAATCAAATGTACTCAGAGGTGATTAAAATAAATGAAATACTGAAGGAATACATCAACTCAAACAACAAAAGGTTGGAAAAACAGAAGCCTTAACTATTCAGATAAGCTGATAAAACTGAAAAACTCAGAGGCTGAAATGAAGAAAAGGCTGGCTGAGTATGAGGGTTCTCAAGAAGAGCAGTTTCAAACAGCAACAGAGTTAAAAGCCAGCACACAAAGAAAAATGAAATTTTCTGCTGTACCAGAGAAACTGGAGGGAACAGACTGCTGATTTTATAAAAACACAAGCAAATGGACTGGTGTTTCACAGCAAGATTTTCTAACAAAAAGGGCGCATTGAGTGTATGCACCAAACCTGGCCATGAGAAAGCAGCCAAGACCTAAATTAGTAAAGATGTAATCACACCAACAGACAGAGTTAATCCTGACAAAACTGTTGCACAAGTAAAAAGTACTAAAATTTGAACACAGTAGTGCATTTGTGGAAAAAGAAGTTATGATCTTACCATAACGTTCCATCTGTGTTGTCTATCTTCATTCATTCTTCTCATTCATTCAGCTCTCGAGATACGGCTACCCAAAGTGCCTCTCTTCCCTTCAGATTGAATTTGCCCATAGAAATAAAAAGTGGAAACTTTGTCTGAGCAACTACCCTACTACAGAACTAGGACTAGTTCTGAACCTCCAGGAGTCATTGGAGGGGGTAGGAGGGTGGGATGTCAAGAATGAATGAAGATTGACAACACAGATGGAACATTATGGTAAGAACATAACTTCTTTATCTGATGTTGTCAATCGACAGTTGGGATAGAGTCTCTAGCTACTATACGTCCCGGGAGGCCCCATGGAAGGATATTCCTGAGCACCAGCACCACAGAACCAAAAGATGTGCTTCCCCTGGAGACCATATCCAATTTGTAATGAGTGATAAAAGGTATGAGGGGCAGCCCAAGTAGCTGCTGTGCAAATGTCATCCATGGAAGCTCTAGAATGAAAGGCCACTGAAGTGGAAACTGATCTGGTAGAATGAGCCTTGACTTTAGTTGATGGACTCATTTTATTTTGATGATAAACAAAGGCGATGCAATCTCTCAACATTTCAACAAGGCGACTCCGCTTCTGGTTTCATCCACCAATTCAGATTCTTCTTACATCGATTTGTTACGTGATTTGGATAAGACACGGGGTGTGTTAACAGAGACCACTGTGATGCTAGGAGCCATTGAAGCAGCCTCATGTGGAATCTTGCCAGGGGAACTAGGGTGATTGTCGCTGCCATTGACCCTAGTAGTTGTAAGACTAAGCGAGCTGGGACTATGTCTTGACAGAGTATCATTTGGAGCTGTGACATTAACCTTTGTAATCTGTGAAGAGGTAGAGTAACCACACAGGATCTTGTGTCGAATGTCGCTCCGATGAATTCTATGCTTCGAGTGGGTGCCAGTTTTGACATTTCTTTGTTTATTGAAATGCCTAAGAACTTTGCCAGTTTTAGAATGTAGTATAAGGAGTGAAGCAATAGATGCCTGGTGGAGGCAGTAAGGAGCCAATCATCCAAATATGGAAACATCCAGAATCCTTACAGCCACAGATTAGCTGCTACCACTGCCATGCATTTGGTGAACACCCTGGGGGCTGTGGTGATACCAAAGGGCAGTGCACAAAACTGGTAATGACTGACTCCCAGCCAGAAGCGGAGGTATCTTCTGGAGTGCTGGTCCATTTTTATGTGGTAATACACATCCTGATGAACTATCAAGCACATCTAATCGTCTTTTTCCAGAAACTGAAGGATAGCCTGAACCATGACCATCTGGAATTTTGCCTATCTGAAAAACTTGTTCAAGATACTGAGGTCTAGAATTGCCCTCCTGTCCCCTGTCTTTTTTGGCACCAAAAAGAATCTTGAGTGAAATCCGGATCTTACTTGGTCTGGTGGGACTGTTTGGATGACTCTCTTTTTCGAGCAGCTTTTGAATTTCTTGAGCTGCAGCATCTCTCTGACTGTGTGAAATGTCTGGGAATTGGCCTTTGCAGCCTTGCATAAAGATTGAATGGGATAGGGTAACCTCTGGTAATTGTCTGCACCCAGGAATCTGACGTTATTGCATGCCAGGCTAAGTGGTGCAGAGAGAATCTTCCCCAGACTGCCTCCAGAGGTAAGCAATCGGGCCATTCCTCAGGAGTGCTGATAGGGTTGCCCAGAGAAAGAATCTCTGGAGCCCTGGTTACAACAGACTTCTCTGCCACAGGAGGGGCGTCTTCCTGAGGAGTTCCCTCCTCTGCCCTGGGAAGAAAACTTGCCATGTGAGTCTCGAAAAGGCTCTTGGGACTTCATGAACCACATCTTTCCACTCCTCGGATTCCTGGAATAGGATCATTGAGGAGTGGAAAAACATACTCCCACAGCAGAAAGGGTCTTTCAATCCTTTTTGCACCTGGCTAATGTGTCTTTAACTTTTGGGCCAAACAGTGAGGAAGCATCAATGGGAGCATTGAAGGAAAACTTGAAGGGGTCCGGAAAGTCACACAAGCGCATCCAGGCGTGAAGTCTCATGACAACACCTGCACCCGCTGCTCTGGCTGCCCCTTTAGTCATATGTGCAATCAACCACATGGCCGACTTGGTGATGAATTCTCGGGTCGCAAGTTGGTAGGCAACCTTATCACATACCTCATCAGACATTGCTCCTGCTAGGGTTCCATAGAGTTTAATGATCAGGTCCCTTTGAAGATGGGTGAAACGTGCTAATAATTCAAAGACTGTATGGCAAAGATCACTGAAGCATAAACCTGCTTCCCTCATCTGTCCAACATCCGAGACTCTCGGTTTGGAGGATGGACAGTAAGACTCTCCTCTACAAGTTCCTTCTTTGTGGCTGCTGCCACCACCATAGCATCTACCGCTAAACCCTTCGACCAGTGGGGTTGATCCTCTAGGGGACAGAGTATTTTGTCAGGTTTCTGGGTAATTGGCTCAAAAGAGTCAGGGGTCTTCCAAGCACGTTGCACGATGACCTTGACTAACTCACCTGCAGGTGGGGTCACCCAGGAAGTAGAAGGTCGGGCACGGAAAGCCTGCAAGAAGACAGATTCCTTGGAGGAAGGGTTGGTGGGTTTCCAATCACCCTTCTGCTTTAAGATTTCTAGGATGTCTCCAAGGGAGACATCTTTAGGGGGTGACCATGTGGACCCTCCCCTTCATTGTAATCTGTATCTTTGGTGAGAGATTCTTCCAGAGAATCAACGTGCTTCCTCTTGCATGACCTCTTTATGAGGTGGCTCATCGGGCGGAGGTCTGAGGAGGACTCTGAAGAGAGAGTACCCTACAGTAGGGTGTCTTGCTGCTCCCATGACCACTGCCACAATGTAGTAGACTGTGACAGCTGTGAGACATAGGACACATAGATATGACATTCTGACGTAAAGGGTGCCAACTGTGAGCCTGCTGAAATGAGCACTCTCTCCATAATCTGAAAGGCAGGCCCATCTGAAGAGGGATGGGAGCCTGGAACTGAGAACGACAACCTCAGAACCAGGGTTACACCCCGCTCCAATGAGCACACCTCCAGAGAAGGAACCATGAGAGGACTTGGAACTGTCAAAGCAACTGGAACTATAGATGGTGCCACAAAAAAAAAAAAATCGGTGCTATACTAGCCAAGTCATGGTTTCAAGGGTGGGTCGGCTCTGACTGAGCCGCGGTCCACAGAGTGGGTTCCAGAACCAAGGTGAGATCCACGATTGGTACTGAAGTAGTTGGCAAGAGGAGAGGTGTCGACGTTGAGGGATCCAAATCCTGCAGGGAGGTTGAAGGAGGAAGATAAGTTGGAGTCCGTGGAGAAAAAAAAACTTGGCTCCAGATGGGAGGGAGGTCCTAGATGGGGGTTTGAATACTTCTGGCTGCCAAGAGCTGATCCACCAATCTAACTACATCAAGCTCTGAAAGGCTCCTGGTGGAAAGAAAAGACATCCCCGAGAGAGATTCTGGAAGATCAATAAAGGGACTGAGCAGCTGACCAACAAAGGGGTCAATAGATGGAGAATATCAAGGCCTGGCTAGGGACTCTACCTTCAGCACCATGGTCAATTGACCAAAAGCTTGTGCTGGGGGGAAGTGACCAGTTTTACAGGGGAAAATATTATTGGTGCCAAGAGGGTCTGAGGTACCATGGAAGGGGTCGGTACCATGGTAACTTTAATCGGTTCCATGAGAATAGATGCCACTGTGGAAGGGGTCATAGACTCTGGCGTCAAGGTGGTTAGTGCCAATTTCAATTGTTTAGACTTCAGTTCCGTGGAAACATGGCCTTTGGACAATTTTGGTTCCTTAGTTTGAAGAGATGCTGGAACCAAGTGGCTCCTCTTTTTCGCTTATTTTTAGGAGGTTTTGACACCTCCAAGTCAGACAAAGCCTCTGAAAAGGGGTTTTTAACAACCAATTTAGGATCAACTTGTTTCAATGCTCTGCAAGGGTCTAGGCAGTAAAACCCTTACAGAGTTCGCATGGAGGCTGGATTTCGAAGTGTGGCACCCCCAAACAACCCAGGAAAGATGCCCATCTGAGTTGGGCATCTTTCTGCTACATTTCTCACATTGTTTAAATCCAGTTGTACATTTTTTCTCAGCCATTATTAGGTAAATCACAAAAAATACACAACAGTGAAAAACAGCGCAAGTTAAAGATTTTTTTTTTAAAGCGTACCAACGACTGTAGCAAGAGAAATACCCAGAAGAATAAAGGAGAAAAAGAGAAGAAAGGGGAAAGAATATCAACAATGGTATTTAAGAGTTACCAGAGGTAAGAGGGAAGGGAGGGGCCTATACCAACTATGGTAAAGAAGAAATATCAACTAGGTAAAAGATAGGTAAAACAGCACTCACACACTAATTTGGTAATACAGTATAAAACGACCAAGAAATATTAAAGAGGGGAGCTATAAAAGAGAAATATATTGACAAATATATAGAAAAGTAAAGCACTTAGCTTGACAGCATGGTCTGGTGTGTCTTGAAACTCTATGCAGCAAATGAGATCTCGGGGAAAGGGAAGAGAGGCACTATGGGTAGCCTTAGCTCGAGAGCTTCTGGCTGGTGTGAGCTTGTTATAACGGCTGAGCCGGTTCAGAGGACGGAACAGACATCCAACTGTAATGAATGAATGAAGATTGGCAGCATCAGATTCAAATTTATCCTATCGATCAGGGAATGTCAAGAGGTAAGTGGGAGATTTAAGTTGCTGTATCCAGCTGTCTTCAGATTTTTTTCCTGGAGGATCAAATACATTTTTGATCCATAACATGGTAAGTTTATCTAACTAAAAGTGAGGCAGCAAGAAGAAGGGGACTCTCCTTCTCATTTATCAGACAATAAATTTCATACAGAGAACTTGCCAGTATAACAATTTCCAATGTTCCAAAGGAAAATGCCTGAAAGACAGAAAAAAAAAAAAGTTACCAAAAATAATCAGAAATACCTTGGACTTGAACCATAATCTGGTGTTGGGCGATGGGGATGATCAGGAAGACAACCAGCAATACTGAAATTAGTGAACAAATTAATGTGAGTCAAATGGTCAGATTAAGCATCAATCACATCTGAGAACTATGGCTTTGTAAGAAAAAGTGGTTGAGAAAGACTGGACTTTAGCTGACTTTGTTAAACTTGTGAGTCGTTTGCAAAGTATATATCTCATTCTATGTCAATAATATGCAGAATGACTCTAAAAGGTAAGAAACTGTAAAGAAAACAATGTTTGTATGTTCCTGTCAGTATTTGTATAAAACATTTCAGAACAGTGTAAGCAACTTCTCTGTGTGGAAGATTTTCACTCCACATATATCTAGTTAATCACTGTATATTAATCAGATCAGATAATGGTAGTAGAAGCAACTCGTCCTAAGTGTAAACATAATAAAAAAATATATAATTTGAAATATTATACAGAATTACTAAGTATTCAAAAATAATCCAAGCAGGGTAGACAGTCTGTTTCCAGTCAAAAAACCTCGAAGTACACAGATAAGCGATCCAAGTAAAACAAAAATAACAGACTAATAGTTTCCACACAACCTTTCTAACTGTTATATACTTTTTATCATGCAAAGGTAGTGGTTTATTGTGCTGTAATTAGAAGTTATGTACTTACCATAACGTTCCATCTGAGTAGGTGGATTCATTTGTCTGTAACCTGTGGGTATGGATCCGAGCAGGCATGGTTTATCCAGCTATGGATCCGAGCTCCTAGCACCTCCCCTCACCCATAATGCCCTGCTCTCCCTACATGACCTCAGATCGAGTTTGCCCTGCACCAACTACCCTAACCAAAGGGTAACACACCCTATGCAGGAAACTGACAAGGCCAGGGGGATAGGAGGGCGGAATGGTTGCAGACAAATGAATCCACCTACTCAGATGGAACGTTATGGTAAGTACATAACTTCTAAATCTGAAGTAGGAGAATTCATTTGTCAGCAACCTGTGGGACAGAGTCCCCAGCTACCTGAATCTTGGGTGGCCATCATGGAAGGATATTCGAGCACCTGACCCACAGGATGCTCTACCTCTAGATGTGACATCCAGTTTGTAATGAGTAATAAAGGTATGAGATGAAGCCCAAGTGGCTGCTGAACAAATGTCATCCAGAGGAACCCTAGACTTAAAGGCCGCTGAAGTAGAGACAGACCGGGTCGAATGAGCATGGACTCCCTCCGGTGCGGGCCTCCCAGAGGCTTAGTACGCCAAAAGAATACACTGAGAAATCCAGCGTGACAAAGAAACTTTGGAAATTGGTTTACCCAGATTGAATTTGGCAAAAGAAATGAACAACTGGTCTGATTGCCTATGACCAGCTGTCCTATGAAGGTTAAAAACGAAGCTGCCTGTGAACATCCAAGGAATGCAGCTTGTATTTGCCTTTGTTTTGATACTTAGGGAAGAAAACAGGGAGGTTGATGGACTGATTAATGTTAGCTTCCGAAGCTACTTTAGGAAGAAAGGAGGGATTGATCCTTAGGTACACCTGGTCCGGATGAAAAATCAAATAAGGCGGTTTCATGGACAGGGCCTGAAACTCTGAAACTCTCTTAGCCGAAGTAATGGCTACCAAAAAAGCAGTCTTAAAGGACAAGTATTTAAGATCGACTGTGGCCGCAGGTTCGAAGGGGGGAGCGGTCAAGGCCTGAAGTACCAAGGAAAGATCCCACGGGGAACCGTTTCTTTGACAGGGGGGTCTGAGCAAAAAGGTGCCTTTTAGGAAGGTTTTGCATAACTTAGCCGACATAAGAGGCCCTGAATCGTGTCCAACATGGTAATGAGATATGGCCGCCAGCTGAACTTTGACCGTGGAACTACTGGCGCCATCATTAAAGAGAGTAGTAAGGAAATCTAGAACCAAAGGAAGGGGAACCGTGAAAGGATCTAGGTCTTGCCGCTCTGCCCAAATGGAGAAACGCTTCCATTTACTGCGGTAATTTTTTCTGGTAGAGGGCTTGTGGGCCGCTACCAGAATGGCCTTAACTGAGGACGAGATACCGGGAGTCCTGACTAGGAGTGGAACTGGAGCAGCCAAGCAGTCAACTTCAGGTTGTCCAGGTTCGGAGTTGGCAGGTTCAATGGGTGTGATATCAGATCTGGAATGGAATCTAGAATCCAAGGTGGATTCACTGAATGAGACCCTAGGTAAGGGAACCAGATCTGTCGAGGCCAGAACGGGGCAATGAGGATCATTCTGCACCCCAACCGAGAGGCTTTCTGAAGTACTTGTAGCATCAGAGGTAGAGGGGGGTATGCGTAAAGAAGACCGGGAGGCCAAGCATGCACCAGAGCGTCTCTCGGAAAATCCCCTGGAGGGGGGATTAGAGCGAAAAAACTGTCGCACTTGGCGTTTAAAGAAGAGGCAAAGAGATCGCAACAGGGAGTCCCCCACTGTGCGAAGATACGTTTCGCTACTTGAGAATTGAGAGACCACTCGTACTGGGAGAGAATGGTGCGACTGAGCTTGTCCGCTAGGATGTTGGTCCGACCCGGAATATGCGTTGCGATGAGAAAGCGGTTGGTGGAGATCGCCCATTCCCACACTCTCACGGCTTCTCGGCATAAAGGGTAAGACCTGGTTCCCCCCTGTTTGTTGATGTACCAGACCACCGACATGTTGTCTGATCGAATCGCAATTGTTCCCAGGGGAAGGTGGGCGTGAAGTGCTTGCAACGCCAAGAGCACCGCCCTCATTTCCAGAACAATGATATGCAGGGAGGTCTCTGAATCGCTCCAGGTGCGTAGGACCATCCGGCCCATAAAATGCCCCACCCGAGGCGGGAAGCGTCCGTGGTCACCGTGGCGAGAGGGGGAGATGCACAAAAGGGGCGGCCCCTGTGGAGGTCCGGAGAATGGAGCCACCACAAGAGAGACCGCTTGCAAGCCTTGCTGATCGCAATGGGATGATACAGGGGGAGGGAGAGAAATGACTATTGCACCTGAAGTGTCCATTGAAGCACCCGCATGTTGAAGCGGGCATGCGGAAGAAGAGTAATCACTGGCGCCATAGACCCTAGCGCCCTCAGGACCAATTCCGCAGGTGTTGAGCTGGAGTGAAGGATGGCCTGCACCTGGAGTCGCAGATTCCGAACCCTGTCGGTTGTGAGAAAGGCTCTTAAATTTCTCGTGTCTAACCTGGCTCCTATAAATTCTATTGTTTGAGTAGGGACCAGGTTGGACTTCTCTATGTTTACCGTGATGCCTAGCTTGGGAGCTAGACGATGGAAAGAGTCTCTTGCCAAAGAGAGTAGATGCCTTGTTGGGGCGGTGAGAAGCCAGTCGTCTAGGTACGGAAAGACCTGCACCCCCTGAAGCCTCAGGTGGGCCGCAACCACTGCTAACACTTTGGTGAACACCCTGGGGGCTGTGGTGAGACCAAATGGAAGGACCCTGAACTGGTAGTGACTGGCTCCCAGCCGGAAGCGAAGAAACCTCCTGGATCATCTGTCCATCCGAATGTGGTAGTACGCATCCTTGAGGTCTATAGAGCACATCCAGTGATTCTCCCCTAGAAGGGGGAGGATGGACTGCAAAGTGACCATCCGGAACTTCTCTTTGGGAACTGACAGGTTCAACAGGGACAGGTCTAGAATGGGTCTTAGGTCCCCTGTCTTTTTTGGCACTAAAAAGAACCCGGAGTAGAACCCTGATCCGATCTGGTCTGGGGGACGGGCTGGATGGCTCTTTCTCAGCAGATGGCCAATTTCTGCTGAAGCGGCCTCCCTCTGATCGGGTGGAACATCGGGGAGGATTTTTAACTTTGGGACATGAAGAAAGGGGATCTTGTAACCTCTGGATATAATCCAGAGTACCCAGTGGTCCGATGTAATGGACTCCCATGCCGCTAGGTGCTCCGAGAAACGTCCCCCGACTGCCTCCAGAGTGGAGCAGTCGGGTAACCCCTCAGGCTTGCTGCGTGGGCCGTTCAGAGAAGGGTTCTCTGGACCCAAAGTTCCTGGGAGCCCCTCTGCCCCTAGGGCGGCGTCCTCCCTGTCCTCCTCTGCCGCGGAAGAACTGGTTGTCTGGAGCGGGTTGGGAATGCTGCGACTTCCGGAACCACATCTTCTTCTGGCCCATTTTGGTTCCTAGAGTAGGACCTCTGGGGCACAGAGAAGCGGACTCAGACGGTAGACAGCGTCTTCCCGTCCTTCTCGCTCTGAACCAAGGTATCGCGAACCGTCTTGCCAAACAGGGCAGAATCGTCAAAGGGGGCATTCGCGAATGACGCCTTGAAGGGCTCCATAAAATCGCAGTGGCGGAGCCAGACCTGCCGTCTTGTGACTAGGCCCGCTCCCGCAGCTCTAGCGGCTCCCTCGGTAGCGTGGGAAAGTAACCGCATAGAGGTGTTAGTCACAGAACGAAGAGTGGCCATACGGGTGGAGTGCATAAGTTTGCCCTCCTCCGATATGGACTCTGGGGGGGATGCAGCGTATTCCTTGATAAGATCGCGCTGCATCCTAATGACGTGTGCCAAATAGTTGAGCGCCCTCACTGAGAAGATCGCTGAACTAAAGATTTGCTTCCCCAAACGGTCCATCATCCAAGACTCCTTGCTCGGGGGATGGACTGAGGGACTCTCCTGGGCGAGTTCCCTCTTAGTGGCTGCTGCCGACAACATGGCATATACCGGGGGTCCCTTTGCTCCAGTGGGCACGGTCAGCAGGGGGGCTAAGGATTCTGTCGGGCCTCTTAGGGATTGGCTCCATGGTGTCCGGGTCCTTCCACGCCCTGGTGGTAATAAGGTCCACCAGGGGGTCGGCAGGAGGGGACACCCAAGAGGTAGACGGGCCCGCTTCAAATGCCTCCAAGAACACTGACTCGTCCGAGGAAGACTTTGGGGCAGACTACCCACCTCTGATCCGTAACATTTCCATGATGTCTCAGAAGGAGACATCCTCAGGGGGTGATCTTGGGGAGCCTTCCCCTTCCTCCAAGTCAGTGTCTTCGGTCAAAGATTCGGGGGAGTCTATGTGCCTCCTTTTACACGAATGCTTGCGAGGTGCTTCCTCGGGGTGGCTGTCCGAGGAGCTCTCACCAGCAATGTCCAGAACCACAGGAACTGATTGGGGCAGTGAAGCGGGCTGTCCCAGTGGCCGGGTGATGGAAGCCTGGCCCAGAGCAGATGGAGTGCAGGACAGAGCCGAAGCAAGGGCCGGGGGTCCGGATGCCCTCAACAGAGCCCTCTCCACTACATCAAAGGCCAAGGGGGAGCCAGCCTCGACAATAGGATCCAAAAGTCGGCTCCCCCTCGGATCCGATGAGCGGATCGGAGCTGGCGCCAAGCCCCTCGGATCCGAGGGACCAGTGCGCTCCGACAAGGACGGCGCCGAAGGCACATTGAGTCCCTTGGATCCAAAGCTCGGGCCAAGGCTCCGAGAGGTCGGATCCGACAGACTCGAGGGCAGGGTCGGATCCGAAGTACCCAGTATTGTCGGCGCCGACTCACCCGCGGCTCCGAGGCTGCCCGGCTCCGAGCTCTCCGAACCCGGGTAGCGGGTCGGAGAAGGAGCAATGGGCTTAAAAAAGGGGGTCGAGCTCCCCCCCAGAGGGGGGGGGAGGCAGGAGCACTCCCATCTGCATCTGGGCCTGGATGAACCTTCGCATCATCCGGTCTAGATCAGCATCGGAGAGGCTGTAAGTAGACCTGGACGAGGCTACCGAGGTAGGCCTTGAGTGCCGCCTTGATAGCCTCGAAGGAGGTCGGGTCTCCTCATCCTCAGGTGAAAAGCACGGGGACCGGAGCTGAGGAGGGGGAGAGCCAGCAGCCAGAGAGGCCGGAGGAGAAGCCCGCTTAGCCGGCGAGGCCGAAACGGAGGTCTCGGCCCGCTGCTTGTGGTGCTTTTCTCTCCGGTCCTTTCTCCTGGCTTCCCTCTCCTCCGACCCTTTGGCGGGAGTTTGAATCCCAGGTGGAGGAGGGGGAGCAGGCAAGGCAGGGACTGCCGAAGCAGTGACCATCAGGCGGGGCGAAGCCGAGTCCGGGGGCAAGAGTCCCGCCAAGACCAGCTTCGACCTCCGCTCCTTCAATGCCCTGGGGTTGAACCCTGCACAGATTGAACACCCTGAAGTGAGGTGTTCAACCCCAAGGCATCGAGCACAGTGTGGCCATCAGCAGGGGAAAGCTTATGGCCACACTCGAGCACTGAAAAACAGCCTTTGGGGCCTCAGACATCACTATTTTTTTTTTTTTTTTTTTTAAAATAGTAACAATAAACTAAAACACTCACACAAAGGCCCCCAAAAAAAACACACACACACACCAACTACGAACCAGCGAGGGGAGGGTAAAAACTATATTAAATTAACCCAAAAAAGATATAAACAGAAGGGAAACCTATAACTTTCACTCAAATTTAAAGTTTTAAAAAAATTTAAAACCCTTTATTAAAGAATACTATAACTTAGCTTTTGGAGCTCTGACGACCCAGCCTTTACCATGCGCGGCAAACTAGATCTGAGTTCATGTAGGGAAAGCAGGGCATTATGGGTGAGGGGAGGAGCTAGGAGCTCAGATCCATAGCTGGATAAACCATGCCGGTTCGGATCCGATATCGGATCCATACCCACAGGTTGCAGACAAATGAATTCTCCTACTTCAGATAACAGTGTTATTGGTATACATGTTAAATTCACATCCCTTCCCCCCATCAGTGTGACATTCGAGCTGGTCCTGCCCTACTTAGTAGCTGTCATAATAATATAAACCTTATGTACTTTAAATAAAAATAATAATAATAATGTGGTACCTCTTATTTAACCAGATTAAGTCTGTGATTTTATCCAAGACAATATACTACATGGCTGGAAATATATAAACCTTAGACAATTTGGCAATCTAAAAATATATATAAATATATACATACATACATTCCATGCAAAAAAAACACATTGAAAAACTCATAATCTATTTCCATAATCTTTCGTTAACAAAGATCCCTTTCATCCTTTTAGACTTCTTCAGGTCTATGTACAAGAACCCTAAAAACTATCTACAAAAATATTATTCTATAATTAGCTAGTATAGTTATTACACATCATTTTGAATAAAGTGGAAAAAAAAGAATAAGACAAAGGAAAAAATATATGATGATGGAAAACAAAACATACACAAATTAAAACTGATTTAACATGGTACTTAAAACTAACTGGAAGAATAAAATAAATAAAATTAGTCATGTAAACAATGTGGCAATTTTCAAAGTTCCAGTACACTTTTTAATGAATAGCAGTATAGTTTAGTCCAGGCTTGCTAAAAGATTTCAGCTTTAATTGCAACGAGTTCCTGTTTCTCCAGCATATTCAGGGCGTCTCCTTCAAGATCACCCATGTCTATGCGATCCAGATCTGGAACTTAAAGAGCAAGGTGTTTGGCTAGTGCATTATTTTAACATCCAGAGTGGATTCCTAAAAGATGACACGAAAATTTATGCTTATGTTCATTTACAGTCTTGCCCCACATAAAATGCATCACATTCATTACACTGTGCCCTGTAAATTACTTTTGTAGTGTTACAGTCACCCCCCCCACAGGTCTTAATGATTTTCTTTAAATAAAGGCAATAAAAACTATCACCTTGCTATATAAATATACAAAATGTACAATGAGCTTCACATCTTTTAGTGTTAAAGTCCTACATGACTAATTTTATTTTATTCTTCCAGTTAGTTTTAAATACTAAGTTAAATCAGTTTTAATTTAAGTGTATATTTTGTTTTTCATCATCATACATTTTTTTCTTTTTTCCACTTCATTCAAAATGTGTAATAACTATACGAGCTAATTATACAATAACATTTTTGTAGATAGTTTTTAGGGTTCTTGTACACAGACCTGAAAAAGTCTAGAAGGATGAAAGCAATCTTTGTTAATAGGTTATGGAAATAGAATATGATTTTTACAATGGATTATTTGCATGCAAAGTGCATATGTATATATTTAAATATGTTTTTAGATTGCCATATGGTTTACGGTTTATATATTTCCAGCCATGTAGTATATTGTCTTGGATAAAATCACAGACTTAATCTGGTTAAATAAGAGGTACCACATCATTATTAATTTTATTTAAAGTACATAAGGGTTACATTATTATGACAGCTACTAAGCAGGACAGGACCAGCTCGAATGTCACACTGATGGGAGGAGAGATGTGAATTTAACATGTATACCAATTACACTGTTTTAAAGCACAATAAACCACTCCCTTGCCTGACAAAAAGTATGTGTGTGTGTGTGTGTGTGTGTGTGTGTGTGTGTGTGTATATATATATATATATATATATATATATATATATATATATATACACATACATACACACACAGATAGTTAGAAAGCTTGTGAGGAAACTATTACTCTGTTATTTTTGTTTAACTTGGATCGCTTGTCTGTGTACTTAAAGGATTTTTGACTAGAAACAGATTGTCTACCTAGCTTGGATTACTTTTGAATACTTAGTAATTCTGTATAATATTTCAAATTATACACTTGTTATTATTTTTTAACATAGGACGAGTTTAAGTTCACTACTTCTATTGCCATTATCTGATCTGATTAACATACAGTGATTAACTAGCTATATATGGAATGAAAATCTTCCACAGAGAGAAGCTTCATACACTGTTTTGTTTTTTGGACCCATTATACTTGTTTAATGGGTTGTTTGAGACTTTGCGGATACCATGGAGATTATTGTTGTATAAAACATTTCATGACATAAAACACATGTTGCATTGTAAAGCCATTTCATACAATATGCAGTGAAGGGTATTTTAAATGTAGGAAATGCAGGCGTGGTGGCACAGTATGCGTAGAGCGTATCAATCAACAGCAGTCTGTATAACACACAAATACACTAATACGCTAGCTGCGTACAGATAGAGTTACCAGTTAGTCAGTATCACCGTAAAAAGCAAAAGTATACCAAGTACTGTATCAGGCTTCCGTGGAACAATGGCTTGAAAACTCTTCAGCACCTCAAGCGTTCAACGGGACATATCCAAAGTCGTATAACAAAGAAAGCAGGTAATTGCAATGCAGGCTTGTTATTCAACGCCAGTATGCGAGTCAGTGCATACAAAAATAAGCTATCTGCTTGTAGATGGAGTCAACAGTTAATTCAAATAAAGTACCTGATTCAAGAGCAAAACTTCAGAGGAACAATAGCTTGGAAACCTTCAATGACAAACCAAGCATTCAACAGAGTATATCCAAGGTAGTTTATTCATATAAAAATCGGCAAGCGCTTTCATCTAGGTCTTCATCAGGCCGTTAAACAATTTAGACTGACAAAGCACTCATATTTATAACAAAACATCACAGTAGCAACGATGTCATTTCCTGTTAAAATTTTAAACTGACAGAGCATCACAGTAATGGAAATGCCATTTCCTGTTACTACTAATTCAAAGTCTAAAAACATTTTAAATAGAAAATATATATAAAAAAGGTATATATAAAAAGATATGTAGTGATAGTTGCACTAAAAGCTGACTGTATGTAGTTCCAAGACAAAACACTGTCATTATACAAAAACATATAATTGCATACACAATAAAATAAAATTACTGCTAAGAAATGTATCTAATTTATTAAAATTATTGTTAGTGAAAGCACTTATGCATTAGAAATCCATTCAAGGTGCCACAATAAATAAAAAACTACTAATATTTGTATCATGGTGTAAACTCTCATGAAGTCAGAAATTTACCATCAAACATTATCACTAAAATATATATATGAAAAGCATATATATATATTAATTTATACATCTAGTAGGAAATATCTAATATGTTAAAAATATTATTATTAAGAACAATTCAACCCACCACAGTAGATGGAAATGAACTAACATTGATGTCATGATGTAAAAGTCTCAAGAAGTCAGAAATTTACCACCAAAAAGTGTCACTGAATTATATATACAAAATGTGTAAAATGATCCACATATCTATGAGGTCATTGCCTACACTAAGTACATATATATAAAGATATATATATAAAAATATATATGTAAAAGGCCTCATAAACACTGACACTATATACACTAATAATACATCCACACAATGTGCAATAATATAGGTTAAAAATACCATAAATTGTTGTGACATGACATCATTATAAAGTAATATAATGTTACCATAGATAACCTGCTACATAATAGGATGGCAGTACATAGCAACCCAAATATTCACAAAAAGCTGCGTCATTTATAAATTGTGAGTGATGAAAAATACTCACTATTTTTGTATTTATATTTTATTTAAGTTTCCTGGCTTTAAGTAAGGGTTTAATAGAGACCCTATCATTAATGCCAGGGCTGCGATCAGCTCTAAACCTAATAATCCATTTGGCTTCCATTTGTTCAGTAAGATTACTCAAGTCCCCTCTCCTTATCCCCGGTTTGTTCACATAGATAACTTGGAATAGAAACTTATGTTCTATTGATGTGTTATTTACATGTTTAGAGAGGGCATTGGATGTGCAGGATATCCTAATCTTATATATATGTTCTCTAATCCTCTCTTTAAACTTACGGTCAGTCTTGCCCACATAAAATGCTGGGCAAGATTGACATGTAGCCAGGTACACGACATGTTTAGAGTTGCATGTTGCTGACATGGTGAATGTAAAAAGCTGCCCTGTGACAGGATGTGTAAAAGTATTACATTCTTTCACATATTTACATTGGTTACATTTCTGACACTTTCTAGTAGCCCCATCTAGACTATCTGACATTATATTTCCAACTCTATTCGACCACAGAGCATCCTATGCAGATTCAATTTGTTTCTATAAGAAAACTTGGGGCCTCATCTATTATACTAGAAATCATAGGGTCTGTTAGTAGGACATCCCAATGTTTCCTGTAAATATCCTTGATATTATTGATGTCTTGTGTATAATGTAGAGGGATTCTGATATTATTACTAGCTTGTACTGTTCCTGAGATAGCTGACTCATCACTTTGTTTACCAAAATAGGGCTGAGCTCTACCCTCTCTAAGCCTATCTATTCCAGAGAAATTCTCCTCAATCTCTTCATTCGTAGCATCTACTGGTAAACTTAGTTCTAAGTCCTTCCATCTCTCTAAGGAACCCAACATCATCAGAATTAAGCCTCGATGCCGCATGGCTTGGCTCTTTAAAATATTTTTGAAAATATGTTTAGGATGCATACTACTACGATGTAGCAAACTATTTCTGTAGCACTCCTTCCTGTATACTCCAGTATTCAAATTACCATCAGGTAATTTCTCTATGTATACATCCAAATGGAATAATGTCTCTAGATTTCACCATGGAGAAATTCAAGTAGTCAGTCTCATTATTCATCCTCCTATATAAATCATTCAATTCTTCTTCATTTCCCTTCCATATTAGAAAGAGGTCATCTACAAACCGGGTATAACATCCCATCTTGTTCTGAAATTCAGCCATCCGAAAGAGTGAAGTATCTTCCCAGTCAGCCATAATTAAGTTGGCGTAGCTGTTCGCACAAGATGTGCCCATGGCTACGCCATCTTTTTGTATGTATATCATGCCATCAAAGGTAAAGATGTTATTTGTGAGAACTATCTCCATTAGTTCACATAAGACACCAATCCTGCTCGTAGAGAGGACCCGTCCCTGTCAATCTCCTTTTAGCCTAATTAATCCGTCTTTGTTTGGTATTACTGTGAACAGGGATTGTACATCAAAAGTTACTAGAATGCTTTCTTGCCCATCATTCACTACAGTTGTCTGTTCATATAATTTAATAAGGAATTGTTTGGTATCTTTTAATATATGTTCGTATTTGTCCACTATAGGTCTTAGTATTGATTCCAGATATAGGGATATAGGTTCAGTTATCCACCCTTTCCCAGCCACTATAGGCCTCATTGGTGGTTTAGTTCCATCCTTATGTATTTTTGGAATTCCTTGTATAATTGGAATGGTGGGGTATTCAACAAGTAAATATCTAAATAACTCTTCATTAATTCTCTCTTCATCTAGCATCTTGCTCAACCTAGATGCTACCTCAGTTATTATTCTATCTACTCTATTAGTATTGATCCTTTCAAAGAATTTATTATCACTGAGCATCAACAGCATCTGGTCTTTATAGAATTCCATATCCATGACCACTACCAGGCCTCCTTTGTCTGCTGGTCGGATCATAATGTTTTTATCATTTTTAAGTGACCTAAGTGCTGTCCTTTGTCTTGGTCTTAAATTACCAGACCATCTCTTCTTACCATTTCTAATCTCATTCTCGTACAACTCCTGTTCAACTAATTGTGAGTATGCCTCTATCAACGCATGGTTATTAGGTACATATGTACTGGGTTTCCTGAAGGGGTGTGGAAATACTCCCGTACTATTGAAATCAACCTTCAGTTGTAATTCCCGTACAAAAAGTCTCAAATCAATCACATTATCAGTGATGTTACTCCTCGTGGAGGGAATAAACGTTAGACCATTTCTAATACACTAAGTTCATCTTCAGTAAGTTCTTTAGTTGATAAATTCCACACTAGGGATTCTTGTTCCCCTGCCAAATCTTTTTTAGTGTAGGTCCTACTTGTACCTACTCTGCTGGTCTTTTCCTCTGTCTTCCCCTGCTTACAGAGCGTCCCTTGATGCCTCCCCCTCCCCTCTCCATTGATTGGCGATCGGGAAAGGGGTATGTTTACTACCTATTTCACTTACTACATGTGCATCAACTATGTTGGTATTCTCCCCACGTTTATCTCTAATGATGTTGCTACTGTTGGTGGTTTCCACATGTTCACAGATATCTATTCTCGTATTAGCTTCTTCGAAAATAGAAATGTTGTGAATGTTACTAATGGGTGATGCACAAGTATCATGGTGCACTATTGCTGTGGTCACTACATTTCTGTTACTTATATCTATCTGGTTATCCATATTCTTAGTAACAGTATCATTTTTATTAAAGCTCACAATACTTGGAATGCACTCATCACCAATCTTGTCTTTATTGTCATTCCTCCCCAACATACATTCATTCTTTTCTAAGCTATTGCCTTGGGTTTTCTTCGACATGGGGTTGTCACTATCTACCCTGGGCCAGGTGAAGACATTCCCCCTAGCAAAATCGGTGATATCCCTTCTCATTTTATCTTTCTTCTGCTGTAGCAGTTTTCTCTCAAAAAGAAAAACATTATCCAACATTCTATCCATGCAAGTTTCTGCAACATGCTTAGAGTATAAGTCAAATACACATTTCTGTTGCTTACATATTTTCTCCTTCAATGCAGTTTCTGTAGGTAAAAATTAAGTAGTTCCATATATTTAAAACTTGTCTCTAAGTTAATCTGTTGCCATTTGTATAAAAGATCAGTATAAATAGTGCCTGTGGTGGGCATCTTCAAAATCCTGAGGCCCCTAGGTACAATCTTCTTTGCTATACATGCCTCAAAGTGTTGTCTTTGAAGCTGAAGACGTTTTAGTTTCAAAAAGTCACTTTCCATCTCATGTATCAAAGTATCTAGCCCTTCATGATTTTTATCAGTTCCATCATTATCATTCACTCCTGCTTTAAAGTAATAATTTAGCAAATGATTGGTCTCACTCTGAATGGCATCATGAAACCTGGTCGATTTGTCCAAATAGTTATGTTTATCATCCGACCGGACATTTGGGTTATACGGTAATTCAACAATTACATCCTCTGCATAGCTCTCCGCCATGAGTGCGTGAGTGTTAAACAACAATAACGTATAAGGAAAACTGCAAGGTTACACTCACCAACACTCCTGTGCTTCCAAATAGTTAAAGAGAAAATATATGAAATGCAGGCGTGGTGGCACAGTATGCGTAGAGCGTATCAATCAACAGCAGTCTGTATAACACACAAATACACTAATACTAATTAGTATATTAAAATAATATTAAATTATATGAACAGACAACTGTAGTGAATGATGGGCAAGAAAGCATTCTAGTAACTTTTGATGTACAATCCCTGTTCACAGTAATACCAAACAAAGACGGATTAATTAGGCTAAAAGGAGATTGACAGGGACGGGTCCTCTCTACGAGCAGGATTGGTGTCTTATGTGAACTAATGGAGATAGTTCTCACAAATAACATCTTTACCTTTGATGGCATGATATACATACAAAAAGATGGCGTAGCCATGGGCACATCTTGTGCGAACAGCTACGCCAACTTAATTATGACTGACTGGGAAGATACTTCACTCTTTCGGATGGCTGAATTTCAGAACAAGATGGGATGTTATACCCGGTTTGTAGATGACCTCTTTCTAATATGGAAGGGAAATAAAGAAGAATTGAATGATTTATATAGGAGGATGAATAATGAGACTGACTACTTGAATTTCTCCATGGTGAAATCTAGAGACATTATTCCGTATTTGGATGTATACATAGAGAAATTACCTGATGGTAATTTGAATACTGGAGTATACAGGAAGGAGTGCTACAGAAATAGTTTGCTACATCGTAGTAGTATGCATCCTAAACATATTTTCAAAAATATTTTAAAGAGCCAAGCCATGCGGGCATCGAGGCTTAATTCTGATGATGTTGGGTTCCTTAGAGAGATGGAAGGACTTAGAACTAAGTTTACCAGTAGATGCTACACGAATGAAGAGATTGAGGAGAATTTCTCTGGAATAGATAGGCTTAGAGAGGGTAGAGCTCAGCCCTATTTTGGTAAACAAAGTGATGAGTCAGCTATCTCAGGAACAATACAAGCTAGTAATAATATCAGAATCCCTCTACATTATACACAAGACATCAATAATATCAAGGATATTTACAGGAAACATTGGGATGTCCTACTAACAGACCCTATGATTTCTAGTATAATAGATGAGGCCCCCAAGTTTTCTTATAGAAACAAATTGAATCTGCATAGGATGCTCTGTGGTCCGAATAGAGTTGGAAATATAATGTCAGATAGTCTAGATGGGGCTACTAGAAAGTGTCAGAAATGTAACCAATGTAAATATGTGAAAGAATGTAATACTTTTACACATCCTGTCACAGGGCAGCTTTTTACATTCACCATGTCAGCAACATGCAACTCTAAACATGTCGTGTACCTGGCTACATGTCAATCTTGCCCAGCATTTTATGTGGGCAAGACTGACCGTAAGTTTAAAGAGAGGATTAGAGAACATATATATATAAGATTAGGATATCCTGCACATCCAATGCCCTCTCTAAACATGTAAATAACACATCAATAGAACATAAGTTTCTATTCCAAGTTATCTATGTGAACAAACCGGGGATAAGGAGAGGGGACTTGAGTAATCTTACTGAACAAATGGAAGCCAAATGGATTATTAGGTTTAGAGCTGATCGCAGCACTGGCATTAATGATAGGGTCTCTATTAAACCCTTACTTAAAGCCAGGAAACTTAAATAAAATATAAATACAAAAATAGTGAGTATTTTTCATCACTCACAATTTATAAATGACGCAGCTTTTTGTGAATATTTAGGTTGCTATGTACTGCCATCCTATTATGCAGCAGGTTATCTATGGTAACATTATATTACTATATAATGATGTCATGTCACAACAATTTATGGTATTTTTAACCTATATTATTGCACATTGTGTGGATGTATTATTAGTGTATATAGTGTCAGTGTTTATGAGGCCTTTTACATATATATTTTTATATATATATCTTTATATATATGTACTTAGTGTAGGCAATGACCTCATAGATATGTGGATCATTTTACACATTTTTTATATATAATTCAGTGACACTTTTTGGTGGTAAATTTCTGACTTCTTGAGACTTTTACATCATGACATCAATGTTAGTTCATTTCCATCTACTGTGGTGGGTTGAATTGTTCTTAATAATAATATTTTTAACATATTAGATATTTCCTACTAGATGTATAAATTAATATATATATATGCTTTTCATATATATATTTTAGTGATAATGTTTGATGGTAAATTTCTGACTTCATGAGAGTTTACACCATGATACAAATATTAGTAGTTTTTATTTATTGTGGCACCTTGAATGGATTTCTAATGCATAAGTGCTTTCACTAACAATAATTTTAATAAATTAGATACATTTCTTAGCAGTAATTTTATTTTATTGTGTATGCAATTATATGTTTTTGTACAATGACAGTGTTTTGTCTTGGAACTACATACAGTCAGCTTTTAGGCAACTATCACTACATATCTTTTATATATACCTTTTTATATATATTTTCTATTTAAAATGTTTTTAGACTTTGAATTAGTAGTAACAGGAAATGGCATTTCCATTACTGTGATGCTCTGTCAGTTTAAAATTTTAACAGGAAATGACATCGTTGCTACTGTGATGTTTTGTTATAAATATGAGTGCTTTGTCAGTCTAAATTGTTTAACGGCCTGATGAAGACCTAGTTGAAAGCGCTTGCCGATTTTTATATGAATAAACTACCTTGGATATACTCTGTTGAACGCTTGGTTTGTCATTGAAGGTTTCCAAGCTATTGTTCCTCTGAAGTTTTGCTCTTGAATCAGGTACTTTATTTGAATTAACTGTTGACTCCATCTACAAGCAGATAGCTTATTTTTGTATGCACTGACTCGCATACTGGCGTTGAATAACAAGCCTGCATTGCAATTACCTGCTTTCTTTGTTATACGACTTTGGATATGTCCCGTTGAACGCTTGAGGTGCTGAAGAGTTTTCATGCCATTGTTCCACGGAAGCCTGATACAGTACTTGGTATACTTTTGCTTTTTACGGTGATACTGACTAACTGGTAACTCTATCTGTACGCAGCTAGCGTATTAGTGTATTTGTGTGTTACACAGACTGCTGTTGATTGATACGCTCTACGCATACTGTGCCACCACGCCTGCATTTCATATATTTTCTCTTTAACTATTTGGAAGCACAGGAGTGTTGGTGAGTGTAACCTTGCAGTTTTCTTTATTTTAAATGTAGGGTGAGCCTTTTTAGTGACTTCATGGTTAAATGCATTAAATTAGTACTTTTTCTTTGCTGTAAAAAATAAGAGGCTTTACAATACAACAAGAGAAGAAAGGGTGGACAAAAGCAAAGTTGACAATATAATTTTCAGATCTTGGGTACCTGGGGAGGGGTGGTGTATAATAGTTTATGGATTCATTTATATATAGAATTAAGAGAATTTCCCTTGTTTTTACAAGATTAATGTCACTGGCTTAAACTGTAAACAAGCAAGTCCTTTTATGTAAGCAAACAGGCTTGAAAAATAAGACAAAATGATGAAAGCCATGAAAAATGTGAAGTTTTTGCACCTGCAAAAATATTTTTTCCCATTAGCAAATAAGTCTGCAGCTGAAGGCAGATAGTCACTGGAATTGTGTACATTCTGTTCAGAGGAAAATTGAAAAAGATTTCTTCATGCACCGGCAAAGTTGTTGATATTTTTTTCTCACTAGTGAGTCTGACTACTTTTACGTAGGGACTACAGATGGAAGCAAGAGAGTTTTGAGCACTCTTTGCAGATAGAAGTGCAAAATTTAAGGATACAATGGCAAGCAGTTCATTGTAAAATAATGTTTGAAATTATGGAAAGTGAATTAGAGATTTAGCCACCCCAGCAGCCTTAATACTTTAATGCATTTACTAAAACAATGTATAACTTAGTTTTATTTAAAGGTCGCCACTGCACTTTTTTTTTAGGGCTAAAAGTCAATGTTTTCTGAAAGCATGCAAGCTGTTTTCACATCTGGGAGGGGAACAGAGAAAAGAAAAAAATGAGCACCAATCAGTGTAAGCAGGAACGCCGACTGTATCATGCATTTTAGGATGGGCAACCTTAATTTTACAGCAGGTAATGCCTGTGGATGCAGCTGTCAATTTGGGACAATTGTTCCTATCTGGAGGGTAAAACTTCATTTGTTGAAAATGTACACAATTTTGTGTGCTTGTTTCAAGTTAATACGGGATGTGGGAGATCTTAGACAACCCCTGTTCTTACCTGAAAGTATCTAAAAGTAATTGAATTCCAGAAAGTTACCACTACAAAACATCCAGTAATTTCTTGAACTCCTAGCTACTCTTTTTTGTGGTATTAGGTCAACGGAGTTACAAACCAAAAGCATCAATACTGTTTTGAATAAGCCAGTGTTTAAAACTGTTATTCAAACTGTTTTATGATCAACTGTCTTTTTTGGTGGTGGGGTGCATGACTTTTAATACCCTCCCTCCTTGCAGTGATTGCGCTAGTTGTACCTCCTCAATACTCCTGTGCAGAGGTGGTGTCCCCTACACCCTCACACTTAATATATCAACTTTGACTTTGCTGCACATCGGTGGACATTCTTGTAGCAACCTCTGTTGATCAATGCATGGTCTGTCAGCTGTACATTATCATTAATCATTTAATTCTTAGTTATACAAGCTAATGACTCCCTTTCTACAGCCCATCCTAACATTAATATTTCATATCTGATGTGCATGGCCATAAAGAAAACCAAACGTTTTAGAGTACCAACAGCAGGAAAGACACCAAACTTGTGCAGACAATTACTATCTGCCTTACAGAAGCTAATTCATTTTGGGGATAGTCTCAATTACTGCAGCAGTACCACTGTTTTCCTAAGGTAATACAGCTTTTATCCCCCCAAAAAATAACAGTGTGTGTTTGTAATCTTTACCAATAGGCTAAATAGCAGCTCCTACCAAATGGCTAAGCAGCAACTTGTAATAACTGCAGCTGAACCTGTAGGAAAAAGTGCTGTAGTCATTTGAATGACAATCAGCACTGTTGTGCTAAGAACTTACAATAAAAGCAGATGTTTGGGTATGTTTAGTGCTGCAGTCATCATTTCTGGAATTCCTACAGACAGAAGCTTGATGGCCAGCTTGAACTTCATTGGGCTCATCTTTCTCGTGCTGGCTTATGCCATCTCCTTTCCTCTTGAACATCAGGAGTTCAGTAGTAAAACGGCATCAGCCCATAACATCAGCAAATCCTTCATGCCCTGGCAGAATAAGTAGTTTCTCTGAAGCACCAGTGCTCTACTGTACATAAGTAATGCATCCGAGGGGATAATGAACCACAGACAGGCACCTCTCCAAAATCTAGGCCTGGTCAGAAGGAAGAGGGTGTCTGGTGGAAGAAGAGAGGGCTGGTAAGTAAGTGAAATGCGTAGCCACTCAATCACAGGATATCGAGTCAGAAAAGACGGTGGGAAAGATTGGGAAGTGTAACAGTGAATACACTCCAACATTTACAATTATAGTAAGCTCTTACAGAACTTTATTATGTTCATTTTTTTCTTTAACATCTTTATTAAGTTGTCTGTTATGACATAGACAATCATATATTTACATAAATCAAAACAAACCAAAGTGACATATTTTTAGTTATGAACATTATATATCACTTATAATCCAGACATTGTCAGTCAAACATTATATAGCTCATTCAAATCCTGCCTTCTTTTAAATCTCATTCCTCCTACAAAGCATTATTCTGCATGTATTGTTCCCACAGTTCCCGTTTTTCTATGTAATTTGCTCCTACCCTTTTCTAAAATTCCCAATACCAGTTGTTCTATCTCTGCTGCTAGAGTCATTACTTCTAGCACAACTTTGATTTCCATTTTCCAGTAATTGCTTTTTTGGCAGCCACATAACTAAGACTCAACAAGGCCTTACCATGTATAGGCAATTCAGATCCTGTATCAGAGGTCAAAAAATAATTTCCTTAATTATACCAACTTGCCCGCAGTGGTACAGCAGTAGCGTTGTTGCCTCACAGCAAGAGGTTCTCTTGTTCGATTCTCGGCTGGAGTGCCTTCTTTGTGGAGTCTGCATGTCCTCCCTGGGATCAAGTGGCCTCTGAAGGACATGCGTGAATGGGCGTGCCTTCGCTGAAGGTTGGGCGTCAGGCTGGCAACTCGGCACCATAAAAATTCACTGCCAATCATTAGCGGACCAGAGTTCCGCTGTGGCGACTCCCTAACTGGGAAAAGACGAAAAGACAAACAACCAACTTGCACACTCAGCATTTCTGATAGAGTAGTCAGGAAAAATTTTTAAAGTTTGCCATCTCATTACACTCCCAAAACATATCTTCCCAATTACTTCTTTCCTCCCTATCACACCACTGACATTTGCCATCTACCTGAAGAAAATTTTTTTGTGGAGTCTACTTGGGCTATAAAAATACCTATGTAAAAACTTCCAAGCAAAATTCTAAATCTTCCAAACTTTCTTGCATATTTGGGAATTATACATATACCCTCCCCCCATCGTTTCTTTGTGAATTGCTTATCGAATCTCTCTTCCCAATCCTTTTTAACCTGCTCAGATTGACTCATATTTATCATGCAATATTTTATATGCTCTACTAATTATCCTTTTTTTTTTTTTTTTTTTTTTTTACTATGTTCAAATTTATCTCCAAAACTCCAGGCTTTGTCAGAAGGAGGAGTGTGCCTAATAAGAGAAGAAAAGGGAGTATAAGGTAAAACTGGTACCCACCCCAACATGTCCAACCAGATAAGTAGAAGGGATATTGAGGGAAATCAGGGCCAGAAACACTGAATATACTCTAACATCTTCAGTTACAGTAAGTTCCTAACACACAATAATCAATGTTGCAGTTATTTCTGGAAGATTCCAAAAGCATAAAGAACAGACTGCGTGTCTGACTTTGACTGAGTTATTAGAACAGCAAATCTAGGAGGATGACCATGGCAAAGTCTGCCCTGATTAGGGGTGCAAAACCTAAAGTGTAATACTTGGAGAAGGAATGTACTGATAAACCAGGTTGCTACTTCCAAAATGGATTGGGTACTGATCTCCCCTAGGAATACTGCAGTGGCTCTACTGAATGGACCTCAAATGGGCACATGAGAAACAGAAGCAAAAACAATCTCAATGACTAAGCCATTCCGATGATGTCTGTTTGCTACCAACTTTCCCCTCCCTCCTTGCTTCTTGTAAAGGAATCGAACAACTTATCCAGATTTCTGTTTTCTTTAGTTCTATCTAAATAAAATTTCATCTGTCTACACTCATCAATGAATGCAAGGCTCTTTTCATTTTTTTGGAGCTTTGGGAAGACAGGTAAGTGAATAGCCTGGTTTAAGGACTGTTTTGTCACTATTTTAGGCTTAAAAGTAGGGTGAGTAAATAAAGGGGTCCTGTCTCTGTAAAAAAAATCAAAAAGGTTTCTGTGCACACTAAGGTGTGCAACTAGGATTCTTTTAGCAGAAATAACAGCCACCAACAAAAACACAATCACAGTCTTCCAGGAAACATACTTAAGAGAAAAACAAGCAGCTGGTTTTAAAGGGTGTCATGAGAATTTATTTTTTTTTGGTATTTAATAAAAAAGAAAGGTCCCATGGCACAGTAATGTACCTTTTGGGTGGTCTGAAGTTAAGTGCCCCCTCAAGGAACTGCTTAACAGAGACATGAGAACACAAAGAGGAGTTCTAGAGACAGACAAGCTGATATAGCCAAAACATTTACCTTACAAGCGACACAATACAGACCTGTTTTGCAGAGTTCTGACAGACAGCTGAGAACCAGAGACATCTGCGCAAACTTAGAGAACTTGGATCTGGCAAGGAAACAGAGGAAGAATCTCTTCCATTTTGTTATGCATGATTTCTTTGTGTTTGTTTCCCCAACCTCCCTCATAATACTCAGCACTTCCTCTGAAAATATGCCTGGAAGGGAAGAGTGGTAGACCATTAAAGTTGTCAGCCTTACAGTGCTTAGGCTGGGGTACAACAAGGACCCTTTTTGTCAACTCAAGAGGTCCAACCACAAAGGCAACAGAATTAGTTCTGATCTTGTTAGTTTCAACATAAGGATGATATTCTTTATACCTACATGGATCTGACAAATCACTGAAAAACATGGTGTCCCACAAGGTGGTCTGTTTCCAAACAAAACATAAATGGGAAGGTGATGGTTTTAAGAATGCAGGAAATGACCTCTGCTTGTCAGCAATCAAAGGAGCACCAAAAATAAACAAATAGAAATCGAAATGTAACACACAACTGTTTCAAACTTATTAAACAGACAGGCAACAACTGGGAGTGTCTCAGGGTCTTAAGGGAATTTTCACTGAAAATGCAATCAAACAAAGCTCTACAAATAAGACCAGAACCTTCTAAAAACTACTAGGCTTCAGTGTAATTTCTTATATCTTGAAGTGAATAGCAGAAGTATTTGTTTCCATCCTTCTCGGAAACTACTAATTATTTTAGCATAGAAATTATAATTAAACATTTCTTTCTAAATTAAACTGATTTCTAAAATTAAGCATCACATAATCTGTATTCAGGTCTGGATTTAAAGTTGCCTTTCATGATTAGAAATGAGCTTTTGCAATAAAACGTGATAATATTAGATTAAATGTTTATCCTAAAATGCTTGGTCACATTTCCAAACCAAAAAACGACTGGTTAGGGGAAAAAAAAACATGTTACTACTCACGTTGCTGATGGCTGTCGAATGAGGTCTGAGATTTGTTTGGATAACTGATGCGAACTGCGTACCATCATACTGTGCAATGTAGCTGGGTGCTGTGGGATATTAATATTAATGACTCCAACTTTTAGCACTGCTGCATTGTTTGTCTTCAGTCCCCTCTGAGCACTGTAGAGAGCTTGAGATTTGGAAATACTACACTTCACTACAGTTCTAGGCAGAAAAAAGCAGAATTATTAAAAAAAGGTACTGAACTATTAATGACAACTGACTGTAGTTCTACATATCACAATGTGTTTACAGTGGACATAGCAGCATCAAGAAGAAAATACAGACTTTGTAGATATTAGTGATACAAGCAGATCAGAAGCATATTTCAATGCATACCTAGTAGTTCTGTGTGAAACTAGTAAGCATACAAAGCACTGAGAACATAAAGCAAAAACATTACCTCAGCAGTACGTACACGAAGGACAATTCATGACCCAATCCATCTTAAAAGCAAATGGGTTAATCAATGCTCAATACTAAAGTAAAAGCTAAGAGATGTTGACTTGGTAAAATAATGTTATACTTGGACTGTATATACACTAAAGTCAATCCTCCAAGATTCAGTTTCTTTTCAAGAATCTCACATCATTCAGGTGCAGTGCAAAACTCTAGTGAAACAAACTGGAAATGGTAATACTGCAGAACAAAGTTCAATACAGGAAAATAATCTTACTTGACACACAACTACAATCTTAACATCTTATGAAATATATAACATACTGTAAGATGCACTGCTGCAACATTTTTTCTTTTCTACCTCCCCCTTCTTTATGACCGGTCCAATGGCTCTACTACCTGCCCCCAGTCGGCACAGTTGTTCCTGTAGTTGGATGAGCCAGACCCATTCATTCCAGACAGTGAGCAAGGGCTCTAAGGCCTCCATTTCTTTCCTGCCTATGCAGAGTGTCTACTCAGCCCAAGCTCTGAGGCAAAAGTTGGGGATTAGGGAGCTGACCAGTCTGCTGTCACGCAGAACCACGCAACTCCTTCCACTGTAGTAGTTGTGATTCCATTAATTCCTGCTTAAGGAGAGTATAGGCAGGGATGCTGCCACCCAGTCTTGGAAAGTGCAGCTACCAAATAGTACAATGTAGTTGTCCAATCTAACTAAAGGAACCTATCAAAGCCACAAGGATAAGCACTCCTGTCTTTCACCACCACCTCCTACAGATGCCAAATACACAAACTGAACCTGGCTCACTTGGATCATAGTCAGGGATTTCTCTCTCTAAACAACAGAGCTGGTGAGTGTAGCAACATTGTTTTTTTTTTAATTCTAAGTATATGTATCAGCTAAACAGCTGCATTTCCAGTACGAAAGTTATACACCTACCCCTTTAAATAATCTAAAAAGTCCTTTAAATCCTCTAAAAAGTGGCATTTTATTAGCGATGATAATTCAAAACACCAGCTGAAATGTACTGAACTATGAGAGGTACCCTCCATTAAGCAAAGAAATGAGCAGCTCTTGCTATTCATGAAGTATGACAATTATTTTTGGTGCTAAAGCATATCAGGTCTTCGCTTTCTTAAAAAGCAAGCCAGGATAATTATATAGTGCAGATGAAACTTCAAACACCATTTCAAGTAAAAACCAAGACAGTGACAGAACCAGGGTTAGAGGACAAAGCATGAAATTCTCCCAAACTGCACTTTTTATAATTGTGATCCTGAACTAACAACTATTAACACATGAACAAGCTTATGTCAAAAATAATAATAATAATGAATAATGGCAGTAATTCAGAAACCCTCACAGCATAAAGAATAAGAATTTTCAATATATTTTATGCATAGCAGAAGATCATGCAGCCATGCTGTTCTCAAATAAATGCTTAATGTATTTCACCCACCAACTTAATAATGTAGTTCACACCTTGGTAAATTCAACGTGTACAGTCCTCAGTGAGCCAGTTCTGACAACAATGCTGTAAGCAGCAGTAGGAATACATGACAAACAACAAATACTATACTCTATAGTCAGGGCAATTTGTTACAGACTTTCTATCACGCAAAAGAGGGTGTTATGGCTTGTGATTAGATGGTGTCATATTGGGAAGATTCAGTGGCCACATAAAATTAAATTAATCAAATACAACTTAACTTGTGGGCATTGTGGATAACAGACAGATGAGGAATGCTCTAAACTGGTGGTGTAAAAACTACTTACTGCTGTGCTTTGTAGGACTGATCAGGAGCATTACAAAAAGCAAGTAAAGCAGTCCTTAAACATTCATTTTCAGGAAGCAGCACTAGATACCTGTACAGTCAATTAATGCTTATTCAGTTTATTCACTAATTAAATGAACTACAAACAACTTTATGGAGAGTCAAGTCCAGGTATTCTTTCTCTGGTTGCTAGACTCAATGCAATCATGGAAAACATTCCACTACCACCCTATTTTCCTCAAACATTAAAAAGCGAACATACCTGCTTAGTCAGTGTTTCATTTTTTGAAAGTGGAATGTTTTATACTTGTGCACTATCCAAAATTGAAACAACTACATTTGCAATTGGTAGATGCATGCCAGATTTGTTAACTGGAGTTTAACAATAAATGATGCAAGTGCCAAACAAAAAATGCTGAAAGAAGCCAAGACTGAAGAGCTGCAGAACAAATGTCTTGTTGTGTCTTTCAGCTTTTCCCGGTTTGTGGTCGCCACAGCGAAACTCCGGTCCGCTAATGATTGGCAGTTGATTTTTACATGCTGAGTTGCCAGCCCTAACGCACAACCTTCAATGTAGGTAAGCCCATTCACGTATGTCTCCACGCAGAAGACGCTCTAGTTGAGAGTCAAACCAGTCAGCGTCTTACTGTGAGGCGACTACGCTACTGCAGCACCACCACCGCCCATAACAAATGTCTTTTATATATAAAAAAAAAAGGTGAACCATAACAGACCTACAGTATCTATAAAATGCTTACACTCATTTCTGTTTACTATTGTAGAGATTCAAATTTCTATAGTTGTCTTTTGTATAAGTTCACCAGTGAACAGAAGCACTGGACAAGACTGACATTCTCTTATAAAGCTAACAAAAAAACATCACCAACAATGTATAAGCAGTCAGCTTTGTGGTGCAGAGGAATACACTCACTGATGAACCACACGGCCCTGGTTTGAGTAGTGACTCAGCTGACAGAGAAGCTGGCTGGAAGGTGGAGCCTGCAATGCCTCTCTCTGGGGGACGGCTGGAGGTACACTTCTAAGATACAGGCTCCACTTATAATCTCTGGTGCAGGCTGTGGATCAGCCAAGTCATTAATGGGGAGCAATGACACCTGAGGTGACGTTATTCACAGAAGAGGCAGACATGCCCAGTCAAACACTGACAGAACATGATCCCCTAGTGGGCCTGAACAGTGGACAAAGATTAGGGCTAAAGGGAAAACAACTGATCCCCAGTGGAGGACTGCACTGTTCAAAGTGTCAAATTCTCACACCTAGGAGGCAAAAACGAGCTGCAGGTAATGGGCAAATAAAACAAGTGAGAAGTGGACTTAACAGTTGTGGGGATCTGAAGCCAAAATTGAAAAAAAAAATGAGAGACTTTGCTTACGCAAAATATAACTCTGGCACCTTGGACTTAGTTTCTAAGGTTATATCTTGACTGACCCGACTTCAAATAATTTTTTTCCCTGTTTTTTCTCCTAAAATTTCTGATTTTGTGACAGAATGATGGTGATAATGGTGATCATATTATGCAAACAGTGCTACACATTAAAAGCTTCTAAGGGAACTGCAACAGTTTAAACACCCACTTATAATTTACAATCAAACTTCAATGATCGAAAGCATTTAGGTACAGTTGTGATAAAAAAGTCAAAGTAATCACAATGAATGGTCACTGCTGCTGTACTATAAAAAATGAGAGGGAATTATAACTCAAGCACAGATTTGACCATTCATGGACACCAGCAGGATACACGGTATAGAGTTGAGCAACTTACTATTTTTTTTAATATAATGGGAATTGCCGAATTGCTCTCTTTCCTGCCCTAATGGCTTGTCATTTGTTCCTGCTGGTGATGAGAGCCAAGTATCCTCAGACTCTGTGGGATTCCGATGACCCACTCCTTCCCCTGGGAAACAAGAGTGGGGCAGTCATGAAGCAGGCTAGATACTGGTCTTGTATGAGTCCATCCACATCACCTCTCTCCAGCAGACATCATGCTGAACTCACAATGGCAACATGGCTGGAGAGAATCACAGATGATTTGAAACATATCTACCCTCCTTACTCAGTGGTGCCCATACCACTTCAACAGTGCAAGCCTGTTCAGTCTCTTCCATCACTAATCACCCAACCATGAGCAGATGTTGCTAATGTGGCATGTCTAGCCACCTCCATCCCCTCAATATAAGCAGGCTGGCATTGGGCTCAGTACCCACAGTCCCCAAAAAGTACAGTTCTGTACCTACCATAAATGTAGATGTTCGAGTGTATTCACTGTTGCAGTCATTACAATTGGGTTATCCTGCTGGCAGGCTACCCACAGTCGGCCCGAGTTCCAAAGTCCAGGTCTGGCATCGTTTGCTGTCACCTCCTCCCTGACGTCAGTGCACCAGGGGTATAAAAGAAGCAGCCGACACCATTTTCTTCAGTTTTTCTTGCCCCAATGTTAGGTGCCCCTAAAATGGTAGGCTAAATTATGCCAATAAGCATGCATACAGGAAAAACAACTTTTCCTTCATCTACAAGCAAATACACCACATAGGTTGTATAGAATACAGAAATACAGATAAGTCTCAGCAAGGAAAAGGGGGATGGTGGGAGGGTAACCTGGACTGCAACAGTGAATACATTTGAACATCTACATTTATGGTAGATGCACAACTGTACTATGTTCATCATGTTTCACTGTTGCAGTCATTACAATTGGGTTGAATCCCAAAGCTAAGGTTGGGAGGCTGGTGCTAAACAAGATTAGGAGAGGCTATCAGGCCCTGCAGAACTGCAGTGGCAAAGTCTGCCCTGGATTTAGAGTAGAGAGGTAAGTGATAGTGCTTTGTAAAAGTATACACTGAACTCCACGTTGCAGCCTCTAAGATGTCTTTGGTTGGCACTCCTCTGAGGAAGGCTGCTGAAGTGGCTGCTGCTCTGGTTGAATGTGGCTTAATGCCCTTAGGCACTGATTTACCATGCTGTGAATAGCAGAAATGAATGCAGTGGCCTATCCACTTTGAAATAGTCTGTTTTGAGATAGGCTTTCCTTGTGATCCTGCTGCATATGTCACTAGAAGTTGTTCAGTCTTTCTGAAAGTTTTGGTTCTGTCCAAGTAGAAGCGTAGCTGCCTGTGAATGTCCAAAGAATGCAGAAGTCTCTCACCCTTATTCTGTGGGGTTGGGTAAAAGGTAGGCAAATGAACTGTTTGGTTAAGGGCCACACTTGACACTACCTTAGGCATAAATGTAGGGTTTGTCCTCAGAGAAACCCTGTCATGATGGAAAATGATAAAGAGTTTCACAGCCATGAGTGCCTGTAACTCTGAGACTCATCTAGTGGAGGTTATTGCTAGGAGCAGAGCTGTTCTCCAGGATAAGAATTTTATATCAGCTGCAGAGGCTGGCTCAAACAGAGGCAGTGTGAGTTTTTCCAACACATAGTTGACGTCCCATGCAGGTATTGGTGCTCTCCTTGGAGGTCTTATGTTTTTGGCCCATCTGAGGTACTGCCTTAGTAATGGATGAGAAAAAATAGGTGGTTCTGTATTGTAATGAGCTGAAATGGCAGAGGCAAGAATTTTAATTGATGAGAAGGAAAGGCCTTTATCCAGCATCTCAGTTAAGTATTGCAAAATCTGAGGAATATTTGGAACAATCATGTCAATACCCTGTGCCTGGTTCCAAGCACAAAATCTCTTCCATTTTTCTGCATAAGATTTTCTGGTGCTAGGCCGCCTGGCCTCCAAAATAACATCCATAACTGCTTTAGAGAGAGGTGTGTCTTGAATGGCTACATTATCTGCCATGCTGCCAGGTTTAAGGTCCAGAGTTGGCTGTGCAGTATCTGACTGTCTTGTTGGGTCAATAAGTGAGGAATTTGAGGTAATGTCCAAGCTGGGAGGGGCCAGTCTGGGGCAATCAGTATCATTTTTGTCTTCTCTTGTCTAACCTTGAGGAGTACCTTGGGGAGGAGAGGCAGAGGAAGAAAGGCATATACTGTTAGGTTTTTTCAGCTGAAAGATAGAGCATCCACTTTCCATGCTTGTTTATGATAAGTCCTTGTGCAGAATCTCTGTAGTTGGCAGTTGTGAGGGGAGGCAAATAGGTCTATGTCTGGGCATCCCAAGTTCTTTGTTATCATGTTGAAGACTTGTGGATCCAATTTCCACTCGTGAGGATCCATTAGGTTTCTGCTTAGTTCGTCTGCCAGAGTATTTATCCTTCCTGGCAGGAATTGTGCTTGCAGATGTACTTAGTAAGTCAATGCTGTGTCCCACAAGTTCATGGTTAGTCTGTACAGGGGGTAGGAATGTGTGCCCCCCTGCTCGTTTATGTACCACATGACTGTAGTATTGTCCGTCTTTATCAGTAGTTGTCCTGGATGAAGTAGATCCTTGAAGGCTGTCAGGGCATTCTGAACAGCTAGCATCTCTTTTTTGACTGATAGATAGATGCATTTGACTTGTGGACCATGTGCCCTGAATACATCTTCCTGCCATATGGGCCCCCCAGGCATAATCTGATGCATCTGTTGTCAATGTTTGCCTGGCTGTGGGTATGGTGAATGGCTGTCCCGTGTTGAGGTGACAGGCTTTTGCCCACCATCGAAACTCCTGTTGCAGGCAGGGAATGAGGGTAGTTATTGTTTCCAGGCTGTGTCAATGTTGAGTCCTAACACTTTTTAGATACCATTGAAGTTTCCTCATATGCAGTCTTGCATATGGAATTAGCAGAATGCAGGATGCCATGAAGCCCAAAGCCTGCAGAATTTTTCTTGCAGATAACTGGGTCTTTGTTGCCAACATTTTGAAATAAGTAGTCAGTTGTCTGTGTTTGTCTGGCATGAGATAAGCCATCTGGGCAGTTGTATTTAAGCTTGCACCCAGGAATATTATCTCTTGAGAGGGTACGAGTTTTGATTTCTTTTTGTTTACTGTGTACCCTAGGCCTGTTAGTAACCTTTTTACAAACGCCAGATGCTGTAGAAGAGTGTCCTTGTTCTCTGCTTGAATAAGGCAGTTGTCCAAGTAAGGATATATTTGTATTCCTCTTTGTCTGCAAAATGCAATCAGTGGTGCCAGGCATTTTGTGAAGACCCTGGGCGCAGTAGATAAGCCAAAGGCCAGTGCAGGGAATTGGTAGTGCATTGAGCCAGCTATAAATCTGAGGTATCTTCTGCATGATTGTCCGATTGGGACATGCAGGTATGCCTCTTTTTAGGTCTAAAGTCACAACCCAAGCCTTCTTGCCCAGCATGGGCAGAAGCTGCTGCAGAGTTAACATTTTGAATTTTGGAATATCCAGGAATGTGTTTAGGATAGACAGGTCCAGTATTGGTCTCCAGGCTTTGTCCTTTCTGGGTACCAAGAATAGCCTGGAGTAAAATCCTAGTCCCTGCTCTTGCTGTGGTTGAATGGCTCTCATGTCCATGAGGGATGAAACTTGTTTTTGTGCCTCTGCCCATTGATTGTGTGGCAGGTCTGGCATACCATTTGGCCTTGGCAGGGTGTGAAAGTGGAACCTGTAGCCCTGAGATACGATATTATTTGCCCTGGGTGATCATGTCCCAATTTTGTGAAAAAAGTGCTAGTTTTCTCGCCAAAGGAGCTGCCAGAAGATAAGTGCTTGGTGCTGGCAGGGTAAAGTCATTGAGACTGTTTCCTGTACGGCTGTGATTTTTCCTCTCCGCTTTTGGAGGTACAAGCAACCCACTGTTTAGGCCTGTATGAGCCTTGGGGCTGTGATCTGCCTCTGGGGCGTCTGTGTCTGCCTCTTTGTGGCCTGACACTGGAAAGGACCAGTTTTTTGTAGGCCAGTTCATGCTAAATCTGAGAGGCTGAACCTGTAAGAAATCCTTCACTGTTTGCATAGATTTAGCTTTGTTCTCCATTTTCTTCAACACCAAACAAGATATCATGTTGTAATGGAGCATCTAATAGTTTTGCTTTAACATGATCAGGCAGATTCTGTTCTTTTAACCAAGCATGCCTCCTAATGACAGAACCTGTAAATGCGGCCCTGCAGGAGCCTCTAGAGAATCAAAACCACATTGCAAAGTATGCTTTCCCACTTGTTCAGCTGCATGCAATAAATCCTGCATTTCTTTGTTTTCTGCACATTCTGAATTTGTCAACATTTTCTGTTTAAGCAGTGACATAACATATTGCTGATAGTTAAGCATATGAAACTGACAATTTAAAGCTCTTACAGCCAAGGTAGCAGAAGTATAAATCTTTTTCCCCCATCTGTCCAGGGCCCTTGAATCCCTATCAGAGGGGATAGGGTTTTTTGCAGTGGAAGCCTTGACCCCTTTGGGACCCTGTGAAATAGTTTCTGGGTCAGTAGCAGGGTTTTTGTAAAGAAATTTATGTGAATCCGGAACCCTGTAGTATCTGTCTGGTTTAACAGGAGCTGGTGGTAAAGAGTCAGGAGATAAACCGGACTCTGAAAATACATCATCTGCAATGTCCAAAACAGGAGGAATAGCAAGGGGCCTGTGCTGAGGTAATAAAAGGAAGTCTCTGAGCCCTTTCTTGGATTCTGAGTAATCTTGGCTCCCCCAGTGGAAATGCTCCCTCATAGTATGCAGGGTCTCCCCAAAAGAATAATTCTCAGGAGGAGAGACTGAAGGGATAGATTCTTCAGCATCAGAAACCTCATAGGGAAGAAGGGAATATTCATGTTCAGCAGAGGAAATGGAAACCTGATCTGAAGATTCATATTCTATCTCTTGCCTAGGCCTCTTATCAGGAGGGGGATGGGAACCCCTGATCAAAGCAATTAGGTCTTCGGCCATTTTAAGCATCTGTTTTTTAGGCATGGAGGCCTGTTTAGGAGAATGCTGTACTTGTTTCTTTGTCTTTAGATCTGCTTTAATATTTGCCTTTGAAGCTGAAGTTGGCTTTACATATAACTGTGTAGGCCTGAAAACACCCTCAGAAGCCGAGGCCTGCTCAGTGGCTATGGACCCATCTGAGGGAATGGTTTCCAAGTGTCCAATACCTTGAGTTTCCAGTGGCCTAGTCGGCTCCACGTGGGAGTCGGAAGTGGCTTGCGGCTCTGAGGTAGCAGGCGTCAGGGGCTGCAAAAGCGCCTCACTGAGAACCCGCGAACCGGTGACAGGCCTAGCGGAGGCCTCATCGTCGGTTTTAGACCTCGGATGCCTGTCCTTTTCTTTTTCTTTGCACTTTTTATAAACTCCGGTAGTCAGCTGTTCCAACGGCATTATATAATTGAATCTTCTGCCAAAGTAATGAAATGCAAAATCTTACGATGCTTAATAGTGCATTGGTTAAATCTAGCACAAAACTGACAACTAGCAACGTCGTGGTCAGGGCCTAGGCAAGGAATACAGTAAGAATGAAAATCCTTATGAGGTATTTGCTTCCCACAAGAAATACAATTATTAACTTTTTCTGGCATTGGTCTGGGGCAAGAAAAAAGTTTCCCCAACAGGGTACTTCGCTTTAATTAAGACTTCGGATCTGAAATTCGAATTTGAAAATCTCAGGAGCCAGCCAACAGGCACTTGCGAGCTGCTTTTGCTTCGGGCACTGCACGGCAAGAAAGACAGAAGAAAATGGCATCGGCTGCATCTTTTATACCCCTGGCGCACTGACGTCAGGGAGGAGGCGACAGCAACCGACGCCAGACCTGGACTTTGGAACTCGGGCTGACTGCGGGTAGCCTGCCAGCAGGATAACCCAATTGTAATGACTGCAACAGTGAAACACGATGAACATCCAATCCCTCCAGTGCCTTTGCTACCAGCTGAGCATGGGTTACCTGAAACCCAAGTCAGGTCTTCAACGCTCTGAGACATGGGACTTGGTTTGTCATCTTTAGTCCTTTTTAGTAACTGATTATGGGTTATTTTCCCCACATTAGCCTGAATATCAGGCTGATGTTAGTCCTGCCACAGTGTCAAGGACTTGGGGATAGAGTATAACCATACTTCTCAGCTACACCTTTAACATAGTGAGGAAAAGAAAATACAAGAGGGGAAGGCTGAGAGGAAGTAACTATACCGCAGCAGTGATCCTCATACATGACTGAAATACTGCCATACCACATACAAAGAATGGGAATAATACTAAAGCAGTGTGCATTCTGGTCACAGGTCTAGGATGAAGGACTACACATGCCCTGAAAAAAATGGAAGTGGCAAAACCTGCTCTGCTCCTGGAAAGGATAACCAGCTGGATATGGCTAACGTGAATAAAGATCTAATAAGTGCATCAGAAATACATTAAGCTGAAATACTTTTGAAAAATGCAACTGCTGTGGCTACTGTAGAATGTACCCCAATATGTTCCTGTAGTGTTATACCATGTGGGTAACCAGCCAGTCACTTACAGAGAGCTTGTCTGGAAACTGGCCTGGGTTGTTTCCTTGCTATGAAAGGCCATACAAGAAAGCTAACAGATGGTCTGTTTGTATGAAGTCATTAGCTGTCTCAGTATAACATTTCAATTGTCTAACCTCATGCAACATTAAAAAAGTTTAGCTTCTCTCTCCTGATGAACAAGAAAGAAAACTGGGACCTAAATGGTTGAATATCAGGCCAAATGCAAGAATATCTTCTACAGTAGCCAAACAAGAACAATGTATAGCAAACTAAACTCAAAACCTATAATTGTCTTATTTTTAAGCTAGTATGTTTTAAAAATATGTATGAGAACTTTCGTATTTTGTGGTTGCTATAGCTAGGATGTATTGTAGCAGTATGTAAATTGATTTTTTTTCCTCTCACATGCTTTACTATATGTAACAATCTGTAATTGTGACAATGTTGGAGCTTTTCTCCCCGGGCCTCCTCTGAAAATAGACATGTACCCAGTTGGACCATCCCGGTCAACAAATGTAAAATAAATAAAAATAAATAAATAAAATCTTAAGCATAAAAAAGGGACTGGTACAAAGGCACATGCTGCCTTGCACAACACTCCAAAAAGTTCTGCTTATAAATTAAGAATTCAGTTTCACTCATACACACTTTAGCTTTGATAATTCTGCATGCACTTACTTATGCCAGAAATCAAAAGCCAGGAGCTGTAAATTACTGTAAATAAAACCTAATGGAAAAAATATCGGCTAGTGTTGGGAACATTCTGGAAGAAAGGAGATGTCTATACAGCCTGCAAATATGTGAAGTAAATAAATCATTTATACTTTCTCTCTGTTAAGCACTCTGCATAAAAATCTCAGCACTTTTATTCACAGAGGTCATGCTTTGTACCTCATTCCTGGATCATCACAGTGTGAGTCAAAGGGTATGTTTAGCAGGTCTATGACAATGGATCAAATAGGTAAAATATCGAACGGCTGTAACACTGAAAATGCCATTCATAGAAATCCGTTTTCGGAGCTCATGGTACAGTGAAAATTGGGAAATGTGGCCTTTCCTCACTGTAGTGTGATCTCGGAGTTGGTATATATATATATATATATATATATATATATATATATATATAAAATTTAGCGGGGGGGGTGCAGCCCCCCCCACAAAATGGAATTCTATGAATGGCATTTTCGGTGTTATAGCCGTTCAATATTTTACCTATTCGATCCATTGTCATAGACCCTGTTTAGCTTTACAATACCCAGCTGATGACACTCCAAATTAATTAGATAACCTACTAGTCAAATTAACTTTCAGTGCTAACTACAATTACTATGGCTCAAATTTCACTACCTTATAACACATGAAGGGCTAGAACGTCCCAAAAGCGTAGCCATGTTCAAACGGGTAATGGGGGGAGGGCAAATATTAATTTAAGAAGTCCCTTCTGGAGATGTATAAATATGATGAGCACTTGTATATCAACAATATTTTAGTTTAATGTGACTTCTGAAGTCTACCCAATGGAATAGCTTCTCAAAAAAATTACCATAACAGAGACCAGAAAGGTCAAACAAAAAGAAGACAGGAAGAATGTATGGCACCACTACCTGGAGGACTGACCCACAATGGAATGCTCTCCTTTAGTGGCTGAAGAACAAAGCTATGGCACTCTGGAAAGGTGACCATAAAGATTAGATGGTTGTTATGCAAATATGGGCCTCAGGCATATTTCCTAAAATATGTTGTTGTTTGTCTTTTGGCTTTTCCCGGTAAGGGGTCGCCACAGCGGAACTCCGGTCCGCTAATGATCGGCAGTAGATTTTTACAAAACCCCAAGGTGCCAGATCGATGCCTAGCCTTCATCGAAGGCACGCCCATTTATGCATGCATGTCTTTCGAACGCTACCCAACCACGGTGAGGACATGCAGACTCCACAAAGAAGGCACTCCCAAGCCCAGCCAAGAATCGAACAGGAGAACCTCTTGCTGTGAGGTAACAACGCTACTGCCGTACCACTGCAGCATCCTACATTTCCTAAAATATATACTAGAAAAATAATGGTGCTAGATAAATGTCTTCTAGAAACCAAAAGAACAATACTCCTTTGATCTTGGTAGCTGAAAATACAAGTCAAACACTAACATCTTGAAATGGTCCACACACAAAAAAATTTGACTAAAATGCCTAACCCTTAAGAGGCAGGGGATATTAAGAGTATAAAACATGATCACATCTCTTATCTAAACCTCTTGCATGGTGATTGGTAGAAAAATAAATGATTCAGAAAAATGCAAACATCCTCTGACGCTAAAGGGAAGTTAGCACCAAGAGAAGTCCTGTTTCTATGGTATATTAAACAGGGATCCTTATACATAAGCACTCAAGAGTTTATACATTTTTCTGAAAGTAATTAGGAGAGCTTGAAACAAGGCATTCTGAAAAACAAATCTAAGATTCATAGTATATGGCACAAAAGAATGATCCAAATTTCTTTTGATCACAAACTCAAGACCCAAGAAGAATCCCTTGGTAGTTAACCTATGTATAAATGAATACTTCATCTTTACAGTGGAACTGCTCAGACCTAGACAACAGAGAGGTCTGATGTTGGCCAAAGAATGTTGGATAAAGGCAGCTTCAGCAACCAAGCAATGATAATCTGTCTAAATATTTGACAAACTAGAACAAAGAATATTTGACAAACTAAATTATGGAGGTCAAACGATTTTGAACCATCATGACAAACCGGTCACCAGTGGGTGCCACAAGGGTCAGTGCTGGGCCCCCTACTGTTTGGTAGATACTTTTCAAAAGTTTGGGCCAAAACTAAGGGGCTGTGGCTGACCAGATTTGTGGATGACTGCAAACTGGGTGCAATTATCGAATCCTCAAAAGAATTCAGTACACTTCAGGGGTGTCTTATGCAGATCAACAACTGGTGTCTTAGTCACGGCCTCAAACTAAATGCAAAGAAATGCAACATCATTCCCTTCAGTAAAAACAATGTCCCTTTGCATGATCAAATTAACAACAATACTGTATGTACCTACAAAGTGATAAGGAATCTGGGATCACAAGTAGACTGCAACCTTAACTTTGACCACCATGTGTCTACTGTAGTAAGGAAGGCCTTCTATGTAGTAGACTTGATTAGCAAAGAATCACCTCTAGTGCAAGGGAGGTTATAACCCCTCGATACTCGTCACTAATCAAGCCCATAATTGAGCATAACACCCCTTTCGGCATGTACCATACAAAGCACCTGCAGCAATTGGAGGGATCTCAGAGGTTTCTAACAAAGATCAAGGGATTCCAGCATGTGCCTTACACAGACCGACTAAAGTCCTTGTCACTATACTCAGTATCGTGTAGACTTCTTATGGGAGACTTATGCCTGGCTTAAAGAGCAATCTCCAACCAAACCTAATTAATCTGCTGCACATCCATAAATCAAACGGGACTAGAGTTACCCATTCCAGGGAGCTAAATATGGCCTGCTACTAGGATGTGCTGGAGGGACATATTTGTCTCCCAGCAACTGCCATGTCTTTGGAATAGGCTGCCAATTCATGGGTAGCAGAGCACCTCTATGATACTGTTAAGAAAGGAACCTGGATGAGTGGATGGGCACCGTAAATTCATACTAGGGGATAGCACCCACACACCCTGGACATGAGCAGTCATTACTAAATAAAATCCTGGGTATTGACTAGAGTATGATATAACACTGGGATGAAATGGCTAGGCTTGAAATGACCTCCAGGTCGATAGCCTATTAACCTCCTATGATCATATCATCAAACTTGAAACTTCCTCCAAAACAATATTTAATTACAACAAATCTGGTATATTAAAGAAACCAAGTCCCACAGTAAAACATACTTACTCAAAACTAAAGGAATGAGAAATCAAAAAAAACATACTGTGTACCTAACTCTCTTCCTCTAAATGCAAAGTTCTTCTAGAGAGGAGAAAATAGGATCTCCAGGGCCAATCAAATCCAATCAGAGTGCGCCTGGGACTTTCAAGCCTGAATTTTGACAGGAGGCATGACAGCCGTGGAAAGAACACAGAGGTAAAGGCCGATAGACTAACTGCAAGGAAAGAGACCTATCCCCTACCTTTCCTGACTTAACAAAATCAAGAAAGAATTCAGTTTTCAACCCACAGAGAAGTTGTGCACAATAATTGATAAATAACTGAAGAAATGTATCTGGGAGGGAAAGATGGCTAGAGTTAAGTGGGATAAGTTGATCCTTCCAACAGACCAAGGTGATTTACATTTACCTGATTTGAAGGGCTATTTTAGAGCTACACAGTTAAGGCTCATACAAACACAAGCAGATGGTTATAATTCAAAGTAGAAAAGGAAGATGATGAAGCAAGGGAGAAGTTCAAGAAACAGAGTGGGATTTTGGGTGCAGATCATTAAAGAGAACCACCACCACCGCCATACAGAATATTATATTCATAAAGCAGCAGAAAGTATTCTAAGAATTAAGTCAATACAAGAATGGAGAAAGGAGATTTTGACAATAGGGATGACTAAGTAGGGGTACAGAAAACAGGCAAGAGGGAGCTAGAATTTACTGGAAAAATCTGGCAAAGGAATCAACACATCAGGAGCAAAAACTCACAGAGGAGAGGTAATAGAGTGGGATGAGGCCAAGAAGAATTTGGAGTGCTGACTAGAACTGCCTTCCTATCCACAACTTCAACAGTACAGGCAAAGAGAAAATGATTGGGGGAATTTTACGTGAAAGACCTGCTCTGGTAGAGTTTTTAATAAAATCTAGAACAGAAGCAAATGTTAAAAAAGGGATAACTAGTAGGGCATATAAAATATTGCCTTATAACTACAAGAACCAATCAGAGGAGGTTAGAAAAATTGGGAAGACAGACTGGAAAAGCTATTTACAAGAAAACACTTGGTATACATATGTATGGCTACCAAGTAAGCAACCAGGCTCAAAAGGTGAAGGATCTTTGCTTGGAGGTATTTGCATAGGTATTTTTATACCCCAAACAGACTTCAAAGAATTTTTCCTCAGGTAGATAAACATTGGAGGTGTGATGGAGAACAGAGGTAACTGGGGAAAAAGAAGTTATGTGCTCACCATAACGTTCCATCTGAGTAGGTAAATTCATTTGTCAGCATCCTGTGGGTATCGGATCCATATCGGATCCGAGCCGGCAGCTTCAAACAGCTAAGATCCGAGCTCCAAGCTCCTCCCCTTACCCATAATCCCCTGCCATCCCTCTCTGACCTCAGATCGAGTTTGCTATGGTAAAACAGCATATTACAACAAAAGATCACCTGCAACTCCTAACCTGGTGTTATCCGGAGAAAAGGACAAGGAGTCCTTCTAGGACGTACTATAAGTTAGGGGGATGGAGGGGGGGGGTTGGTTGCTGACAAATGAAGTTTACCTACTCAGATGGAACGTTATGGTGAGTACATAACTTCTTTATCTGAAGTAGTTAACTTCATTTGTCCATCAACCTGTGGGACAGAGTCCCCAGCTACCCAAACTTGGGAGGTCCTAATGGAAGGATATCCGGAGCACTGCAGAGCCGAAGGATGCCCTCCCTCTGGAAATTAGATCAAACTTGTAATGGTTAATGAAAGTGTGGGATGAAGCCCAAGTGGCTGCTGAACAAATGTCATCCAGGGAGACTCTGGAGCAAAAGGCAGCAGAAGTAGAGATCGATCGGGTAGAATGAGCATGGACTCTTTCAGGTTCAGGTCTACCAGAACTCTTGTATGCAAGGAGTATACATTGGGAAATCCATCTGGATAATGTAACTTTTGATACTGGTTTGCCCAAAGAGGGTTTTGCAAAGGATACAAAGAGTTGCTCAGATTGCCTATGTTCAGCGGTCCTGTGCAAGTAGAATCTCAATTGCCTATGTACATCCAGAGAATGTAATTTGTATTCACCCTTGTTTTGATAATTTGGAAAGAAAACTGGCAAATTAATAGACTGATTAATACTGGGCTCAGAAGCAACTTTCAGAAGGAGGGATTGGTCCTGAGGGAAACTCTATCTTTATGGAAGACCAAGTACGGTGGTTTGGCGCAAAGGGCTTGAAGCTCCGAAATCCTTCTGGCTGAAGTGATAGTAATGAGAAAGGCAGTCTTCCAAGATAAGTATTTCAGATCCACTGTGGCTGCAGGTTCAAACGGAGGGCCGGTCAAGGACTGGAGGACAAGAGTTAAATCCCATGGAGGGACTGCGTCTTTCACCGGAGGTCTTAAGAGGAAGGCGCCTTTTAAGAACGTCTTACATAATTTGGAAGATGCTAAGGAACCAAGGTCACTTCCCACATGATAATGGGAAATTGCAGCTAACTGGACTTTGACCGTGGAAGAGCTAGCACCTTGGTCGAATAAGGTTGACAAAAATTCTAACACTGCGGGTATGGGAGCTGTAAAGGGATACAAATTTCTATGCTCCGCCCAGATAGCAAAGCGTTTCCATTTGCTGTTATAAACCTTTCTCGTAGAAGGTTTATGAGCGGCCACTAAAATAGCCTTAACAGGGGACGAGATACCGGGAGTCTTAACTATTACTGGAACTGGATCAGCCAAGCAGTGAGCTTGAGGTTGTCCAGGTTCAGAGTTGGTAAACCCAATGGGTGAGAGATCAGATCCGGGGTGGGATCTAGAATCGATGGAGGATTCACTAGGTGAGACCATAGACATGGGAACCATGTCTGACGAGGCCAGAATGGGGCTATGAGGATTACTCTGCTCCCCAACCAGCAAGCTTTCTGCAAGAATTATAGCATTAGGGGAAGAGGGAGATAAGCATAAAGTAGACCGGATGGCCAAACATGCACCAGAGCATCTCTGGGGGATTCCCCTGGTGGGGGAATTAGAGTGAAGTAGTCGCTGCACTTTGCGTTCGAAGGAGATGCGAAGAGATCACAGCAAGATTGACTCCACTTGAGGAAGACATGCTTCGCTATTCTGGGGTTCAGAGACCACTCGTACTGTGAGAGGATGGTTCGACTCAGCCTGTCTGCTAAAATGTTTGACTGACCCGGGATATGCGTTGCTATGAGAAAGCGGTTGGTGGAGATCGCCCATTCCCAAACTCTCATGGCCTCTCGACAAAGTGGGTAGGATCTGGTTCCCCCCTGTTTGTTGATATACCAGACCACTGACATGTTGTCTGTCTGAATTGCAACTGTCCCTAAGGGAAGAAGGGCTTAGAGTGCTTGCAACACTCTCATCTCTAGGAAACTGATATGCAATAAGGTCTCTGAATGGGTCCACGTGCCTTGGACGGTTCTGCCCATGCAGTGCCCCCCCCCACCAGGCGAGAAGCATCCCTAGTCACCACGGTTAGAGGTGAAGACATAGAAAAGGGGCGCCCTATCTGGAGGTCCGGGGATTGGAGCCACCAGAGCAGGGAATTCCTGCAAGACCTGCTGAGTGGGACAGGTGCACTCACCGGGCGTAGCAAGATGGACCACTGAACCTGCAACGTCCACTGTAGTACTCTCATGTTCAAGCACGCTAAAGGTAGCAGATTGATCGTGGCCGCCATGGAACCTAGAGCCCTCAGAACCAATTCCACTGGAGGAGCCGGGGATTGTAAAAGGGCCAGTACGTGGAGCTTCAGGGTGCGAATCCGGTCTGGAGTTAAGAATACTCTCAATAGGTTTGTGTTCAGTCTGGCTCCCATGAATTCTAAGATCTGGGTTGGATGAAGGGAAGATTTGTTGAGGTTGATTGTGATTCCCAGCCGAGAGGCCAGGTGGAGGAAGTAATCTCTGGCTGAACATAGTAGATGTCTGTTGGGGGCGGTCAGGAGCCAGTCGTCCAGGTAGGGGAAGACCTGTATACCCTGGAGTCTCAGGTGGGCCGCTACTACTGCCAACACTTTGGTGAACACCCTGGGGGCTGTGGTGAGACCAAAGGGGAAGGCCCTGAACTGGTAGTGACTGGCTCCTAGCCGGACGCGGAGAAACCTTCTGGAGCATCTCTCCATCAATATGTGGTAGTAGACATCCTTGAGGTCTATTGAGCACATCCAGTCGTTCTCCTGCACGAGGTGGAGAATGGACTGAATTGTGACCATCCGGAACTTTTCTTTGGCCACTGACAAGTTTAGCAAGGACAGGTCAAGGGTTGGCCTTAAGTCCCCCGTCTTTTTTGGCACCAGAAAGAACCTGGAGTAGAAGCCCGATCCGGAATGGTCTGGGGGGACGCGCTGAATCACTCTTTTTTCTAGCAGCTGCTTTATTTCTGTGGCTGCTACCTCCCTTTGATTGGGTGGGACATTGGGGAGGCTCCGGGGTCCAGGCGGGAGATTCAGAAAGGGGATTTTGTAACCTCTGGATATGATTTGAAGCACCCAGTGATCTGTTGTAATGGACTCCCAAACTGCCAGGTGCCTCAAGAAACACCCCCCGACTGCCTCCAGAGTGGAACAGTTGGGTAACCCTTCAGGGCTGCTGAGCGGGCCGATCCGAAAAGGGTTCTCTCGACCCGAAATTCTTCAGTCCCCCTCTGCCTCTGGGCCAGCGTCCACCTTGTCCTCCTCTGCCTCTGAAGGATGAGGGGTTCGGGAGCGAAACGGGACTGTTGAGACTTCCGGAACCACATCTTCTTCTGCCCCCTTTTGTTCCTGGAGTAGGACCTCTGGGAGCCGAAAAGCGGACTCCGATGGCAGACAACGTCTTCCCATCTTTCTCGCTCTGGACCAGCGTGTCGCAGACGGTCTTGTCGAAAAGCAAAGAACCGTCAAAAGGGGCATTTGCGAAGGACGCCTTGAAGTGTTCTGCAAAGTCGCAGAGGCGGAGCCAAGCGTGTCATCTCAAAACAACACCCGCTCCACTAGCTCTAGCGGCTCCTTCTGTGGCATGGGAGAGGAGCCACATAAAAGTGTTCAAGATGGACTTGAGAATGGTCATTCGAGCTGAAAACACCTTCTTATCCTCATTCGACATGGACTCTGGGGGCGACCCAGCGTATTCCTTGATGAGATCCCGCTGGAGTCGTATGACGTGTGCCATATAGTTCAGCGACCTCACTGCAAAGGTAGCTGAAGCGAACATCCGCTTCTCAAGGCGATCCATCGTCCGAGACTCCTTGTCGGGAGGATGGGCCTAGGAACTCTCCTGGGCTAGTTCCCTCTTGGTGGCAGCCGCCACCAACATGGCATCTACAGGAGCACCCTTGCTCCATACTGCCCTATCAGTGGGGGGACTAAAGATTTTATCCAGCCTCTTTGGAATGGGCTCAACAGTGTTTGGTTCCTTCCATGCCCTGGTGAGATCTACCAGGGGATCGGCAGGAGGGGACACCCAAGAGGTAGATGGGCCTGCGTCAAATGCCTCCAGGAACACAGACTCATCCAAGGAAGGCTTTTGGGCTGAACACCCCCCTCTGATTTGAAGCATTTCCATAATGTCTCCGAAGGAGACGTCCTCGGGGGGGGTGACCTTGGGGAACCTTCCCCTTCCTCTAAATCCGTGTCTTCTGTCAAAGACTCAGGTGAGTCCAAGTGCCTCCTCTTGCACTTACGTTTGTGAGGAACCTCCTCGGGGGGGCTGTCCAAAGAGGCCTCACCAACCACATCTTGTTCCTGTATGGGAACGACCTGGGACGTAGGCGCAGGCTGTCCCTGGGGCTGGGTGATGGAAGGTAGGCCCGTCAGAGAGAGTGCAGGGTTGATCCGTAGTCGGAGCCTGGGGCCTGGAATCCCTCGACAATACCCTCTCCACTACATCGAACTTCGAGGGAGAACTGCTCTCTCTAGGATCCGAGAGCAGCCTCCTCAGATCCGATGTGTGGATCGGGGCTGGCGCCGAAGCAATCGGATCCAAAGAGCCAGTATGCTCTGACCGAGCCGAAGACAAATCGAGGGCACGGTCGGAGCCAAAGTACGAAGCACTATCGGCGCAGAACCTCCCCCAGCTCCTATGCAACCCGGATCCAAAGGCTCCGAACCCCGAAAGTGGATCGAAGAAGGAGCAATTGGGGTGAAAAAGGGGGGGAGGCATGAGCACTCCCATCTGCAGCTGGACCTGGAGGAACCTATGCATCATCCAGTCCATATCTGCATCAGACAAGCTTCGGGTAGACTTACAAGAGGCCACCGAGGCAGGCCAGGAGTGCCGCCACGATGACCTCGACGGCGACCGGGTCTCCTCCTCCTGCTCTGGGGAGAAGCGAGGTGAATGGAGCCGGGAAGGAGAAGACCCAGAAGCCCTGGGAGAAGCAGCTTGCTTAGCCGGCGTAGCCGAGGAGGAAGACTCGGCCCGCCGCTTGTGGTGTCTTTCCTTCTTCTTCTCCCGCCTAGCATCCCTCTCCTCCTGGCCCAAGGTGGGAGGTTGAGTACCGGTCAGTGGAGCAGGGGTGGAAGGGGGCACTGCCGCAGCCACGGCAGCTGCCACCAAGGGAGAGGAGGCCGAAGCCGAATCCCAGGTCAAAAGTCCAGCCAGAATCAGCTTCGATCTCCTGTTCTGTCCCATGGGGTTGAAGGCTGAACAAATAGTGCAGCCTGAGGAAAGGTGGTCAACCTCAAGGCAAATAACACACCGAGTGTGGCCATCCGCTGGGGATAGCTTATGGCCCACACTCGGTGCATTTAGAGAAAAAAGTTTTTGGGGCCTCAGACATAGTTAAACTAAGAAAAACAACACAAGGCCCAACACACACACCTTCACACACACGGGGAGGAATAAACTACACTAAAAATTAACCAGATAACAATATTAAAACTAAAGGGTTTTAAATACAAGGGCAACACACAAAACAACAAGCAATATTACACTACAGAAAATTAGAAAAGCAATATTTTTCTCACAGAACGACTAAAACCCACGCCTGGAACTCATTCAAAGCTGTTGAGTCAACCGCAGCAAATGAGATCTGAGGTCAGAGAGGGATGGCAAGGGATTATGGGTAAGGGGAGAGCTTGGATCTCGGCTCTTAGCTGTTTGAATCTGCCAGCTCGGATCCGATATGGATCCAATACCCACAGGACTGGAATCTGCTCCCTAGTGATATAAACTTACCCCATCTCTCTCTCTTTGAAATGTGATTCTTTTACATGTATACTGTAATTGGTTCTATTTTTTTTTTTGTTCTCTGTTTATGAGATGATTTGTCAATTTGATGGACAAATGAAGTTAACTACTTCAGATCAAATGTTTTGGAAGTGTGGTAAATTTATAGAAGTACCTACAGAGTACTCTAGCAAAAATATTAGGTGAGAAAATGGCTGTAAGGAAATTATTCTTTTGATTTGGGGATACATGATCTGAATTGCCTAGACATAGTAAGTTTACTTCTGCTGGCTGCCAAAAAATTACTAGAAAATGGAATCAAAATATACACAAACTGTATTTGAGGTACTGAATATTATAAAACAGATAAAAGAACTGGAAGAGAGATATTTTAAAAAGGGAAGGTACAAATTACACAGATGTAAATGGAAATTGTAATAACAATACATGCATAATAATGTTCAGGAGGAGTGAGGTTTAAGGGAAGGCAGGAATTCAGCAATTTTTTTAATGCTGGACTGATGATAGTAGCAAAGAAAATATATGTGATGTATATTGTATTTAAACAGAAAAATGTTAAAATTGTTTTTTTTCTGTTCTTTTCTGTGAATGTATGTGTGCCTGCCTGTGTCTTGTGTGACGATTTAATAAAGGTGTTTAAAAAAGGAAGAATGCAATTTTCCTTGCTGTCAGTGGATGTAAACCATTGAAAAGTGGTTCTGCATGATAAATTCCATCGTTCAAGGATAAACTGAATCACTAAGGACAACAGTGAAGGGAATTTTTTAAAACACCTTTATTAAACTATTAAACTCATTCCCTCCAGTAGGGCTCTTTTGAGTGTGTACCTTTAACTCCTAGTGGGCGCACTTTCAGCAAACTTAAAATATTAACCTATACATTTTTTTAACAAATAGAGGTCATATATCAATATACAATTGTGTTTGTATATGTGTATGCTATTCAAGATAAAATTTTCCGATAATCGATACCTTGTTTGTAATATGGTACAATGTTAATTAATGCATATATTGGCGCCCCTAGAGAGCAGTAGAGGGGCAGTAGGGTGCTGCAGAAATGCCTGGAGATGTCACTCGGCTGTAATGAGTTAAGATATATGCACACATGCTTTCACAGAAAACAAACCACAATTAACTTTTTCATTCATTTACATGCATTATATGTTAACTTTTCTTTCTTTTTAAACAGTTGTCATTCACTTCAACATTACATAAATTGCTCAGTTCCTGCCTCCCCTTAAAAACAATAAGATAATTTTACTCTGGAAGGAAAAAAGTCAATATGGAAATGTGGAATGCAATCACCCAGTCTAATAACTGGGGTATTTCTCTGTACAAAAAGACAGCAACTGCAAGCTGTCAGATGTTAAATAATAAAAATGACACGTGAACATCAAAACCAACAAACAAACAGAATATTCCTCAAATTCATGCTCATGTTAAACTTACTCAAACATTTCTGGGATAGAATTGAAAGTGGATGGCCTTGCCACTACAATGCTTCTAGAGCAGAATCAATTATTAAAGACTACCTCATACCACTAAGCATATGAGATTCCATTGCCAGAGATCTGAAAACTAATGATGGCAGCAACATTTGGCAAGGAGGTATGTCAATGAAGGACACAGACAAGCAGATGGATGTGTGATACCACAAAATTACATTCTATCATCAATCTCAAAATATTGGAAGCATGGAGTCCAAAACTCTGTGCTGCTGAACAACAAATCCAGTGTTTGATTTCCTAAACAGAGATCCTGCATCTTTGAGTCTAAAACACTTCAAATTAAGCAAATGTTCTGTATTGAGACTAGAAACATCATCTCACGGAAATGCAGATTGTAGCAAAGGTATAATCAACAAGAGGTCTGAGGCAAAAAGCTCCACTAACAGCTGTCCATAACAGGAAACCCTTGTGCTGAAAGGTTACTGTTACCACAGTGAAACACTTAATAAACACGTAAGTACCAGTGACAGTTCAAAGGGAACCAAGTCTCTACTGACAAGCACTGATACTTGATAAAACAATATAGATCACTCCTATCACTTTAGCACCAATCAGGGAATCATGCAAGGGACCCTTCCTTCCTGTCCTTATTGCACAATCCACAGCTGTCATCTTCAAGGAGATGGTGTAGCTCTCCATCTTTTGAGAGTGTAGAAATGTGTGGCAACGTTTAAAAGATAATAAAGGTAGTGTAATTTTGGGTCATGCCCCATGTCCTTATACCAGCACACTGGGAGGTTCTCGTACCTCAGAAAATGAATTAAGGAACTTTCACATGGCAAATATTACAATCACGGTCCAAACTGTGAGAGTGGTAGAACAAAAAAAAAAACACAGGGAAATGCAAGATCTGAATGGACTCATCTAATTTTATGCATGACAAGAATAGGTGCAACAGGTGGATGAGTTTACCCCCCCCCCCCAACCAAAAAAAAAAAGCAGAGAAATTAGACAAAATTTTAAACTTTGCCAAGCTGGTGATATTAGAAGAATAAATTTCACTGGTAACCAATCGCTAAAGGTCTCTAAAGTCAGATCAATAAAATGTTCTGCCCTGTAAAGATGATAGACTTTTAAGGAACTGAAACAACAGGATCAGTGTGCTGTCATACTGCACAGGCATCACTGGTTAGGACAGATCCAAAGGCAGAGGTGTTCAAAGCTTCATAAGTCTCTTGTTCTATGCAGATGTTAAGATGCTTTCTGGGAAGAAATGTTTAGACCAGACCATGACATCCATCAACACAAAGACTTCCCTAAAAGGAAAGGTATTAGCAGATGAAGATGTTTTACCATAAAGGTAACATTCTTTCACAAAAATTAAATCTGTAGCATCAGTCTTAATGTAAATGAAAGACACACAAGAAAACAAACATAAGGTGGGGGCACTATCAGAGAAGATACAAGGCACAGTAACAGAGAACGTAGACAAAAACACAGCGGGTGTGGGGACATGTCAGTGCATTTCAGAGATGGACTTGCTCTGGTGAGGTCAGTATGGGGAAGACCTGCATTGGTAAGAAGACTGTGGTTCTATGGATGCCAGACTTGGCTTCAAGGGAATCTACTTCACTAATTTTTTAGCAACTTGCTGCAAGGAGTTTAAGAAAATATACAGATGGCAGCATTTCCCTATGCTAGAGACACAGTAAGGCATTACAAGAGAGATTTGGGGAGACGACTGAAGAGGATGGATAATCCTAGGTTTCCCCAAGTACTCAGTCATTTGACAGACTGAGCCAGAACACTACCTCCTGGGCAAAAATTCACAGTATATAAGTAGAGGGAAGAACAGACCACACACACACTGAACATTTTTTTTTGTTCCAGTCAGAACTTTTCTGCACCAAGCAAACATGACAATTATACAGTCTACAAGTTCTAGATACTTGAAGGTATGACACGCTGGTTTGCCTTACAAAGAATGTGTGGTTGGAATGGTTATCAAGTTAATCCTTGCAACCGATGGAGGTCTACATTAGAAAGTTGATTGGATAGAGGAATGTTAAAGAAACACTAGGCTATGCATGAGTAAAGAGTGAATATCCCCATCTCAAAATCTTAAAAGTAGAGAGAATAGAGTTAATGGACAAGCAGTGGTGAAAATTTGGAAAGGGACCATTGTAAGAGTGTAAAAAATCACTAGGCACTTTTGAACCCAAGACACTACAGATCATTACCTCCTCAACAATGGAATGGACTGGTGGGCCAGACTGTGTCAGCTGTGTTAAAATGAACATATTTTGGTGTTGCCCTAAATTTCAGAAAAAGGAAAGAGAAGCAGTAGCTTAAAAAGGCATTACTGCTGCTGGCCTAGAGAGGAAAAAATAGTCCACATATTGATGGGGTTCTGAAAAGGCACGGTTAGGATGTAGGTCTAAGGCAGTGACAATGACAAAGTGGAATAGAAAGTCTACCGCGGAGCTTTGGCTTCAACAGAGAATACTGTACTTGGAAGTCTGGATTGCTGTGACTGAGCAAGTGGTCCTGCTGGAAAGTATTTCAGCTAAGTTGAATTAGTCTATGGAAACACAGGATACTAAATGGTTTACCATCTAGAATTCCTTGGTAAGAAAAAGGGATGTATTTTCTGTAGTACAGGGCCCATTTTACATTACCACAAAGACAAAGAATTTACCTGAATTAAAGAGAGGAACATACATAACCAAGTCATAATAAGAATTTACTAACTTGCATAAAGAAACTGGAAATGATAACGTGGATGTTAGTTTAACCTGGTGTGTTATTTATCTGTTATGAAAGTTAAAATTGATCAGTGGTGGAGATATGAATGGGGCAACAGACTGGCCAATAAGGATGCCCCTGCAGGAGCTGAGAATGAAACTGGTACACCCTTTACTTTAGAACTAGTCTGAATAAAAAAAAAACCTCTGAATACCAAAGTCAGACTCCATGCCTGCTAAAGGATACAATATCACACAGTCTGTGATCAAATTCAACAACATTTTATCCTGTGCTGGTGGCACTCAGGAATAAATCACAGATTACAGGTCAGGCAATTTCAACTTGATTAGCAACTTGGGCAATTGATGACACAGGTAAGGAGGATAGGAATGTACCCACTTCATATCAAATATGTACTGCATAATGATGCCTCTTCACAAAACTCATTGCAGAATGAAGACATATTTGCTAATAAAAATGAAGGAACAACAAATCAAAAGTGAACATGGAAAGTGTATCAATGGAACATTATTTAAAACTGTCCTGAATTAAAAGCAGGGAAGCTTCTGAGCAGGTAGCAATGGCACTTACAAGCATGAATGAGGACTTGCAATTATTTTCTTTCATTACAATATTAAGGCATATTCTAAACAGATAAATCAGATAATTCCACATTATAACCAAGAATGCTGGGTAAGACTCAAAAGAGATGCTGAATTCAAAACGTCATTCACACACAGCTAAAATGAAACTGCACTGATAGATCAGGAATGTTTTTATTTTAACTAAAAAAAAATATATGGATGTTTACTGACAAAAAAGAAAGCTGAAGTTCATTTCTCCACAATAGTCACTGTCTAGTTTAGACAAGCTTACAACTACCCAACATCACAATGAACTGTCCATAGAAAATGCCCCAGCATAGTACTTACACAGCTTTGTATCAAACTGCAATGACTTCCAGCACTTCTGAATTCTACTGTGTGCACTATACAGAAAGTCAGGCATCTGTGCGGCAGTCTGTGTTTTTCCTACATCATCCCTTACCTACCCACACATGGCTCCCATCTGCTGCAACTTAATGCAAACTCCTTGGAAAAACATTTGACCCTTTGCTTTGTCCTCTTGGTGTTGCCACCCAAAACACAAACTTGGCTCTTCTCTGTGGCAGTTTTAGGTGACTTGCTTTCTCCCACTCAACTGATCTATCTCATGGAAACTACATTCTGTAATATTACCCTTTAACACTCATTCTGGATCCTGGTATACCTTGCCTAACACAATTCCTGTAAAATTCAGGTAAGGTTCATGCAGTACATCAGTAATTTATACATTGCACAAAAAAATGTTTCTCTAAGCAGTATAAACAGAAACTGTCTACTGTTACGCATTCTACAAGCGAGAACAGATAACTTGTTACAAAGAATGACACAGCAAAGACGTTTCAAGAATTCATTAAAATAAACTAGTTAGCACAGTAAAAAGCACTTTAAAAGTTCAAACTCAAAAATATGACATACAGAAACTCTTGTTTGGCTGTGCTTGTAGGAGATGTAGGGAAATCCTCCAGTCTATGCAAGAAGATTAAAGAGAAAGCAAAAAAGGAAGAAAGAAAACAAGAAATTAACAGTAAAATATAACTCCTACACTATACATTAGTTAGTTACTACCTTATTATACAATGAAATGCGATGCAGTATTTCTAAAAGCAGTTAGTGATGGGACTAATACATTAAACACGCGAATAAGCTCAAGTACAGTTTAATGACATACAAGGTACCTGTCACTTAGCATGCAAAAAGCAGTAATACCTTAATTTTTTACACAGACCAGAAAATGTAAGCCATATTTTACCATATTGCCACAATGTAGTAGGAAAGGACTACAACATTCACTTAAGTTTAAGTACTCTACATTTAGTATGTAAAAATGATAAATGGGCAACAGGTGCTTATCTTAAAAAATCACAGGGGATACCACACTATTTGGGTAAATGAAAATATGTTTTGCAACAAAAATGTGCTGGAAGTGCACATCCAATGTTAGTGCTGTTTGTGCCCTGAAATAAGCAATTAATAATTACCAGTTAAGGTGCTTACAATAAAAAAGTAATAAGCTGAACAGCATTCATGAAACATAAGGAAGGTTTCCCGTGTTTTTTCCTACTAACAAATTTGACCAACTGTTTGCAGCATCTTAGATCAATACACAAAAGGGAAGTAAAGTCAGGAAGTGCTACTAGCATATTTAAGTGATAAACTGTGGTCTTAATACTCTGGTTTATGCAATATTCTCTTTCATGGGGGTATACTAAATTGCACATTCTCCTATATTCACTGACTGCCTGATCACCTTATTAACGGAATAGAACACTGATCTCAATGGAATGATTTCAGGTTCAGCCCAGTGCTACAAGCAAGATGTAACCATTTATTACAAAGTAACAATGGGCAATAAACAAAGATTACAGATTAACAAACACGGTAAAACATCGACGCTGGGATTCAATAAACTCTGTGCAGGTTCCGTGCAAAGCCTACATGCAGTTTACAGGTTTGAGCAGTGATGTGGGGAACACCACCAGTAAAAAGTAAATGCCAATGCCATTAGGAATGGCCACAAAGAGGAGAAGTAGAAAGACAGAGAAAGCCAAGGGGCTGGAGGGAGGGAAACCAGGATTACAACAGTGAATACACTCAAACATGTACATTTATTGTAAGTGTACAAAACTGTACTATGTTCTTCGTGTTTCACTGTTGTAGTCATCACACTTGGGTTGATTCCCAAAGCTGAGGAAGGGTGGAGGCAGTCAAGAAGTGTTAGGTCTGGCTAGTAGGCCTTGCAAGACTGCTGTAGTAAATCCAGCCCTGGATTTAGAAAAGATAGGTAAGTGGTAATGCTTAGTGAAGGTGTGTAGAGAACTCCAGGTTGTAGCCTCCAGAATATCCCTGGTAGGGACTCCACTGAGAAATGCTGTAGAAGTGGACGTAGCCCTAGTGGAATGTGGCCTGATCCCCTGTGCGGTAGGTTTTCCATGGTGCTTGTAGCAGAAATGGATGCAGTGTGCTATCCATTTGGAAATGGTTTGTTTTGAAATGGCCTTAGCCTCTGCCCCTGTAGCAAAGCTGACTAGCAGCTGGTCAGATATTCTGAAAGGCTTAGTCCTGTCAAGATAGACCCTGTGCAGTCTGTGCACATCCAAGGAGTGCAGGATCCTTTCCCCTTTATTCTGGGGATTAGTGAAGAAGGTTGGCAAATAGATGGATTGGTTTAGAGCCACACTGGACACCACCTTAGGCATAAAGGATGGGTTAGTCTGAGGGAAATCCTGTCAGCATGGAAAATAATGAAGGGTTCCACAGTCATCAGTGCCTGTAACTCAGACACTCTTGTTGCTGAAGTAATGGCTAAAAACAAAGCTGTTTTCCAAGAGAGGAATTTTAACTCTGCTGAGGCAGCAGGTTCAAAAGGGGGAAGTGTGATTTTTCCAGTACAAAGTTAAGGTTCCAGGCAGGGGTGGATGCTCTCCTAGGGGGCCTTAAGTTGTTAGCCCTTCTCAGGAAATGTTTGATGAGAGGGTGAGAAAATAGAGGTGGCTCAGTATTATAATGAGCTGAGATGGCAGAGGCATAAATCTTAATGGAGGAGAAGGATAGGCCTCTGTGGAGCAGCTCTGCTAGGTAATCCAGGATTAGAGGTAAGGAAGGACCTGCTGTGTCCTTCCCTTGAGACTGATTCCAAGAAAATATCTTTTCCACTTTCCAGCATAGGATCTCTTAGTACTAGGCCTTCTGGCTTCAAGCATGATGTCCAGTACCCATTTGCTGAGGGTTGCTTGTGGGGTATTCAAGGGATAAGCCAGGCTGCAAAGTCCCCAGTGTTTTCAATTGTGGATGCAAAATCTATCCCTCCTGCTGAGACAGCAGGGCAGGAGTCTGGTGAAGGTGCCAGGGTGGCACTGTTGTCAGGCTGCATAACAGTGGGTACCAGTCCTGGCATGGCCAGTCTGGGGCAATAAGAATTGCCCTTGGCCTGTCCTGTTTTATCTTGAGTAGCACTCTTGAGAGAAGGGGCAGAGGGGGGGGCATAAATTGAGTGGTTTTCCTATTGAAAGGATAGGGCATCCACCTTCCAGGCCCTGCTGTGAGGGTTCCTGGTGCAGTATTTGCTCAACTAGTGGTTGTCTGGGGAAGCAAAGAGGTCCACCTCCGGTGTCCCCCACCTCTGGATCAGAAGGTTGAAGATGTTGGGCTCCAGTTTCCACTCGTGTGGGTCCAGGAGATTTCTGCTTAAGTCGTCTGCCAGTGAATTTTGTTTGCCTGGCAGGAACTGAGCTTGTAGGCGCACTTGGTTGATCAAGGCTGTATTCCACAGGGCCATGGCTAACCTGCAGAGTGGGTAAGAATGGGTTCCCCCCTGCTTGTTTATGTACCATGTATGTGGTGTTCTCTGTTTTTATAAGCAGTTGACCTGGAAGGATTAGGCATTTGAAGGCTGTCAGAGCATTCTGTACAGCTAGCATCTCTTTTAGATTGATGTATAGGTGAATATGACCTAGGCTCCAGTGGCCCTGAATGCATTTGCCTGCCATGTGAGCCCCCCAAGCATAGTCTGATGCGTCTGTTGTCAGGGTTTAGGCAGCGAGGGGTTGAGTGAAAGGCAGTCCCTTGTTGTGGTTGCATGCTTCTGTCCATCAAAGGAACTCTGTCATTAGACATGGTATGATAGGAATGACTGTTTCCAGGTCCTGAGAATGTTGAGACCAAAGACTTTTTAAGTACCATTGAAGTTTCCTCATATGCAGTCTTGCATATGGAATTACCAGAATACATGAGGCCATGAACCCTAGGACTTGCAGTATTTTTCTTGTAAAAAGCTGGGTTCTGGTGGCCACTTGCTTGAAGTAGTTTGTCAGATAGACCTGTTTTTTTGAAGTGAGAAATGCCATCTGGGAAGTTGTGTCCAAGCTTGCTCCCATGAATACAATCTTTTGACTGGGTACCAGTTGTGATTTCTTTTCGTTGATGGTGTACCCCAATGAAGTGATAAGGCTTTTTACAAATGCCAGGTGCTGAAGTAGCAATTCCTGACTGTCCGCCTGAATCAGGCAGTCGTCCAAGTATGGGAAAATTTGGATCTTTCTCTACCTGCAGTATGAAATGGCTGGAGCCAGGCACTTTGTGAATACTCTGGACGCAGTAGATAAGCCAAAGGAAATTGCAGAGAACTGATAGTGCATAGAGCCTGCCCTGAAACGTAGATATTTCCTGCATGACTCCCTTATGGGGATGTGCAGGTAAGCTTCTTTTAAGTCTACAGTGACTAACCAGGCATCCTTGGCTAGCATAGGGAGAAGCTGTTGCAGGGTAAGCATCTTGAATTTTGGGACCACCAGAAAGGTGTTGAGAATTGAAAGATCCAGGATTGGGCACCAAGAGCCCTCTTTTCTGGGCACCAGGAAAAGTCTGGAGTAGAAACCCTAATCCCTTTGTTCTAATAGAACGGGTTGAATAGCTCTGATATTGAGCAGGGAAAGTACTTGCTTTTGAGCCTCTGCCCACTGGTTCGGTGGAAGGTCTGGAAACACTCTTGGGGTTGGCAGTGAATGGAAGTAGAATTTGTACCCCTGGGATACAATGTTTAGGACTCGGCGGTCCTGAGTAATGGACATCCAGTTTTTTGCATGAAGGGCAAGTTTTCCTCCTAGGGGCACAAGTAATTGGGCAGGGCTGAGAATGATAATTGCAAAGTCATTGTGAACTGTTTCCATAAGGGGGCGGCTTACTACTCCCTGTTTTTGGGGTGGGAGCACTCCATTGTTTAGATCTCTGCATACCTTAAGACTGTAGTCTGGGTGGCCTGTTTCCCCTGGGTCTGGACTGGGAAGGCCTGGAAGGGTCTGGAAAGGACCAGTTTTTAGAAGACCAATGCCTACTGAAACTAGGTGGTTGCACTTGTTAGAATTCTTTGACAGTTTGCATAGATTTAGCTTTTTCTTCCATCTTTTAAGAACTTCTTCTGCTTTGTTGCCAAAAAAAGTCCTTATTTAAAGGAGCATCTAGTAATTTGGATTTGACATGATCTGGCAAGGTTTGTTCCTTCAGCCAAACATGCCTTCTCAGTACAGACCCAGTGACTGCAGCCCTGCAAGATGCTTCTAGGGCATCAAAACCACACTGCAAAGTATGCTTACTAACTTGGTTTACAGAATGCATTAGTAGATCTTTATTTTCTGCCCAATCTGAAAATAATACCATTTTTTGTTTAATTAACATAATATATTGCTGGTACTTCAACATGTGAAACTGGCAATTCAATGTCTTAATGGCAAGAGTTGCAGAGGTATATACCTTCTTACTCCATCTGTCTAAAGCTCTGGAATCCCTCTCCAAAGGGGTATGATTTTTGGCTGTAGTAGTCCTAATACCTTTAGATCCCTGGGAAATGGTCTCTGGATCCACAGTAGGATTCTTGAAGAGAAATTTGTGGGAATCAGGTACTCTGTAGTACCTGTCAGGTTTCCTAGGGGCTGGGGGTAATGTATCTGGAGTAAGACTGGACTCCATAAAAACATCATCTACAACATCCAGGACATGGGGTATAGCTAGAGGTCTGTGTTGAGGCAACTCTAAAAATTCTCTGAGTCTCTTTTTGGACTGAGGGTAGTCTTGGCATTCCCAGTGGAAATGCTCTCTTAAAGTATGCAAGGTTTCACCAAAAGAAAAATCCTCTGGAGGGGAGGCAGAGGGAATGGATTCCTCTGCACCTGAATCCTCATAGGCTGATAAAGGCATGTCCTGATAATCAGAAGGGTCAGAGTAATCGGACTCCTGGTCTGCAGAATCAAAAGGAAACTGAATTCTTTGACTCTTAGCAGGTGAAAGCTGGCTTCCCCTAATTAGAGTATTAAGGTCTTCAGCCATTCTAAGCATTTGTTTTTGTGGCATGGGAGCTTGAGCATGCACTTTGTTCGTCGGTTTTCTACGCATAGTGTGTACTCTGGAACTAAGAAACTCAGTCATTGTGGCTAAAAATGAAATAGTCAGTTTGATTCGAACATTGGTAGGACGAAATACACCTTCAGAAGCCGGTGCCTGCACAGCAGCTCCAGACCAATCCAAGGTAAAGACATCCGTTCCAGAGTCGAAGAAGCATCCCGCGGCATACCGGACTCCGAATGGGTCTCAGCAGAGGCCTGCAAATCCATAGAAGTGGGCATCAGGGGCTGCAAAGGCGCCTCACTGAGTACCGGCAGACTGGCGACTAGCTTAATGGAAGAGTCGGCGGCAGGTTTGGACCTTTACGATCTGTCTCGGTCTTTATCTTTACGTTTTTTCAGAAGATTGGTAGTCAGATGGCTTATCGAAGCCATTTAGGAATAGGGAGAATGAGAGTGAAATAATTTAGCGACAAAGATAGCCCAATGAAGAATGGTTCAGGCGTTAAAGCACAAAACCGACAATGAGGGACGTCGTTGTCTGGGCCTAAACAGGTGACACAGTACAAACGAAAATCTCTGTGAGGTATTTGCTTTCCACAGGCAAGACAATTGTTAACTTTTTCTGACATCGGTTAGAGCAAGAAAAAAGGATTCCAACGGGGTACTTAGCTTTAGAAGACTTCAGGATTATAACTTGAAAACGAAAAATTTCAGGTAGCAGTCGACCAGCACTTGTGAACTGCTTCGGGCTCCTCCTCGGCAAGAAAGACTGATGTAATAGCGTCGGCTGCCTGTTTTATACCCCTGACGACCTGACGTCATGGAAGAAGCGACAGCATCTGATGTAGAAATACTAAGAGTCTGGTATTCAGGCCGACTGAGGGCTACCTGCTGGTAGATAACCCAAGTGTGATAACTACAACAGTGAAACACGAAGAACATCCCCTACCTATCCAAGTACATAGACAACAGAACACAGTACATTATACAAACGCCACAGCACAAGTCTTCACTTTTCCAAGAGTGCAGGTGAATTTACAGTAGATGACATCAGCAGGTCATGTGGGAGACAAGATGTTGGGAAGCCTTCATAGGTTCACTGGAGGCTACTAGCTTAATAGCCCTAGGGTGTTTAGAAGCCTAGCTGTGTAAAAAGACAAGTACCTTTGTTGGGCATAGTTGGATGGTCATTCTTAGCAGAGTGATTTTGTGAGCAGCACCAACTGGCCCTATCCAAGATGTACATAGGTGACTTTACAATCACCCAACCAGTAGTTAAGGTTGCGCTTGAGCATGTTCATTGAGAAGCACTGCTTCACATGCAGTGGGAGCCTATTATAGATGAATGTGAATTGTTGGTAGATATATGTCTCCCCAGCATGTTCTGTTTAAGTCACAGGCTATGCTGAGAACCCTGGGACAGGTTATTCTTGTCCCATTTAATCTGCAGATGTCCAGCACTTCCAGTAGGGCCATGTCTGAGACTATTTTGTAGGGCAGACATAGGTCACCTCTCAGCAGCCTGCATGATACTGAGTACAGTGACAGGTCTTTCAGTCTTTCCATGTATGTCATATTTGGAGGCCCTGGAGTCTCCCAGGCACAAACCTGTGCTTTCTCCAATTCAGGTGTCTGGTGAGGTACAGACAGAAGGGAGCACTGAACTCAATTTGTTGTCTGATAAGGGTACAGTACAGCACAGGCATGACCATCCTTGCCTAGGATGTGATGACCAAATGTAGAATGTGTGTGTGTCACCAGTATGGACATATAGTGATGAAAGTGTAGACTGCTATCAAAATGTGTTCTCAAGTCTCACAACACAGTGCTTGAGCTTACATGGGTGCTATGTACATCATAATTAGCAGGGGTACTTCATTGTAAGAGGGGAAAATGAGGCATTGTATGCTTTAAGGATCAGTCTGTGAGTTTGGCACCAATCATGTGTGTGTGGCAGCCCATTCTGTAATATGTTACCATCACTGGGGGACTCTATATTAGTGTGTCTAGTTACCAGTATCTGCAGTCTTGGTAAACCATAGGTCATCTACCATTGACTGCACTTCAGGGAAGTAGTTTATGAACAGTTGAGGGCCCAGGACAGATCCTTGAGATACTTTAATGATACGTGGCTAGTGGTGGAGGTGCAGTCTCCAACTTTGAGCGTATGTGTTTTCTGTTGGTAAGCCAGTTGCCTATCCTTCTGCTACTGTATGGCTTAACTCCCACAAGGGAGATCTTCCCTATGAGACATGAATGGGAATAGTGTCAAAAGCCATGGATAACTCAACATAGGCAGTATATCCTGTTATCCTTCCATCCAGGTCTTTGGGGTCAGTATCCAAGGTTCAATAAGCAAGATCTACCCTTGACATGAATAAAATGGGTTGGGTCAAGTGTGTTGAAGATTCCCTATGTCCCTGTGGATATGGTCCATACTAATTCCTTCCCTAGCCTTGCAGATAAGGCTTTTCAGGTGTATGGGTCAACAGTTGTAGTTCTGCATGTTACCAGATTGATGTGCATTGCACAGCACACATTTATATTACATTCTGTAGTGTGGTAGATATATGTGCGTAAAAAGTACTGAGACACCAGGGTTGCACTGCTTGGGGGAGTGGCAACACATGGATGTATTGTAAATATGTGACATACTGTTACATAAGTCCCTCAGTTTGTAATGCTTCCACATGTAATTTCATGTCTTACAAAGGAAATGTACAGTAAACAGCATTTTCATAGCTCTGCGAGCAGCAGGTTTGAGTGACTGCTAGCAAAGTGCATACATGTGCAAGATACACGTTTGCGCATAGCTAAGCAGTGAGCAAATGCGAGCTGCATTGCTAAAGTCTGACAGTTAGTACTGAGTCTATGAAATACACCTGCTGCTTAAATGACTCAGTGGCAGCACGTATTAATACAAAGGGGTGGGAGGCTGGCATAATGGTTAAGATGTTTACCTTACAGACACAAGGTGCAGGGTTTGATTCTCAGAGGGGGTAATTGGCTAGGCTTAAAGGCAGTTAGTCTATTGCTAATTTATGAACCTAGGATACATTCCTTTTTGGGGCCAGATGGTACTGGGTTCAAATACAGTGGTATCTAATACTTTTAAATATTTCATTACAGAGTGATAAAGCAATGACATGAACTGTTTATATGAGATGTGTTGTTGTGTGTTGGCATAGCACATAAGTGTTCAGCAGCATTGCGTGTGGGGTAACTGCAACTGTTTGCTACCGCTCACCACTGCTGCACTTTGGTGCGCAATGCACATCTCTGCTCAAAAATGGAGCCCAAAAAGTGAAGGGATCCATTGCTTTTCCAGCAACTTGTTTGTGTTTTGTGTGATTCTATTTTTGGACCAGATTAAAGTGGTGAAATGAGGTAGATAGGAAAGTGGTGAAATGGGGAGCAAGCAGTAGGAAGAAGAAAGGTAAAGCAAGACAGGAATAAACAGGAGGGAGGTAGGAAAGAACCCATAGCTATCCATTTCTTTAACAGTGTAAACTGAACATATGTACAAAATATTAACCAAATTTGGACCATCACTCCCCAGGACAGAAGGGTGACCACAAAACAATCATGATGTGCAGCTAACTGGACCAAATCAAGAGTGCCAAGACGACATGTGTGAAATGGACAGCTATGTATGTGACAATTTCTTTTTGGTGGGGGTAGGTATGTCTGAGTCAGGTAAATTGGGTGGATGAGGAAGCAATTGCAGACAGACAAGACAAGAGGCAGGGACAGTGAAGCAAACAAAAGGTCAGAGGACACCATTATCAGAGTGAGGGTGGAGCCCATGGTCATCAAGTTAGGTGGCAGTGAGAATATTGTCTTCACTCACTGGACTGTCATCACTGTCACCCCATTTCTCTGGTGGCTGAAGTGCTTGACACCTCCTCCTTCTAATACTATGCAAAACACTGTGGTGCACAATCCTAAGCACCATCCCTGCAACTTAGTGCAGGTGAGGAAATCACCACCTCCGCCACTGTTCCCGGAGGGTACCAATGGACCAGCCTCAAGGGGAGGGCTACCTGAGGGTGCAGGGGCAGCAGAGGCAGTGCTGCCAAGTTGGCTCCAAGATGTGCTGGGCATTGGTGCTGGAGCCAGTGGAAGGGGGGGCAGGCAGATCCAGTGGGGCTGGCCTATCCCACTGTACTGTGGAGCATTTAATGATATGGTACATATAAATGACATGGACACATTTTGATGACACATAATAACATTTAAAAAATATATATAAATAAAATAAAAGTAGAATAAAAAGTAATATTTTACAGTAAAATAAAATAAAAAATATAAAATAAAATAAAAGAGTGACTTTTTTATAAATAAAATGAAATGAAATAAAAATAAAATAAAAAGAGAGAGATAAGGGTTGGGGTGAGATACAAAAGATAAGGTTGGTACCTTAATGTGTCATGCAATACATTAATACAATTAATTTGACTCTGTTATCTTAACTTTTAGATTTAAGACTACCACCTGATAACAGATGCACATTATACTACAGATTGCAGCAAGTAATCCTTGAAATGTGCATATACTGCACATATGCGTGTTCCAGTTATACAGATTACAACTTACAGCGAGGCATTTGTGCCACTAGTATAGAAGTTTTAATTTAATGAAAATATTATTGAAGAAATAACAGTACTGTATAGTTGTGAAGGGTGGTATTTGAACCCAAAAGCTCTGACTAAAGTGTAATATTGTACTCTTGGTTTGTGCTACAGACTAATGCATGCATACTTGCTTTTTTACACTCTCCTCACTCCACACACAGATAGAAACAACAGTAGGAAAAGTAAAACAAATAAAAAACAAAAAAAAAGAAAGAAGTCAAGAAAAAAACAAACTCAAAAAAGCAAATCCAAAAGCAAACTCTTTATTCTCCAGCCTAGGTGGTGTAACCATCACACCAGAAGGAAAGGTGAAGGAAAAGGTGTGAAAGGACTAGTAGACAGCACTGGAGAATAAAGAGAACTAACTTTTATTTTGTTTTTTTCTCTGACTTGTTGTTTTTTTCATTTTTTTTTGATTGCCAGAAATTCTTTATACAGCTTTTTAAGTTACAATATCATACTTTAAAGCTTACAAAATACAACTATGAAAAATACCTGCTGCTCTTCTACTGCCTCAATACTGCATCATTCCTCCCTCCTTCTCTCTAGCCATGACCTCTGCTCTCCACTCTGGCAGTCTAGGACTCCGAGAAAAAAAAGAAAAAACAGACTGGAAAAGAAAACCATTATTAATACCAGTCTAGTACAGTCTCTACTTTATACACTCTCTGCCCTCAACTTTTACAGGTGTGGAATGCCTCAGTCCACTCCCTCAGTCTATGTTCTTCAATCTACCTTGTACTCTGTAATCCTCCACCTCCTTGGTAGTATTACTACTGGGCTCTCAGTGGGCCAGGATATCAGTACCAGTGGCACTATCCCCAGGCTTAAACTATTACTGCCCAAGCAAACCTGGAGCCAATCACTTAACAAGGGTCACACTTGTACTTTGACTGTCAATATTCCATCTGTATATCCCATAATAATCCTGATCCCAGGACTTTGTCCCTGCTATCCTGACATCTGTGCAACATGCCTGCCCCATGTCTACCACAGATCTAGTGCAACGCACAGATCTTTGGCAAATTTCCAGTTATTTTGTTTGCCATTTACTTTGGCACTACTTACTCCACTACCACTGACTTTTTGCACTTCTCAACCAGCACAAACTTTGCAAGAGCAGCCCATCAGTAAAGGCAGCATTTTACTGCCATGTAAGCAGACAGCACAGCTGCCAAGCAAGTATAAAAGCAGAGAGGCAATTAGTGTGGATGTAGTTATTTGTGACATTCCAAACAAAATGTAACAAATTACAGAGAAATAACAGCAAAAATATACCACACATATATACAGTATCATACTTACACATATAATACACATAATAACTAAATAACTGACATAATACTAGTGTCTCATCTCTCATATATATATAATTAATATAATTAATATCAGCTTCACCACTTCAAATGTTATAAGTGAGTGACTATAACGGGAAGTAGAACAACAGTAAAAGTGCATGGAATATCCTGTATTAGAACCCAGAACCATGTGTATGGCAGTCCTACACTAACACCTGTTGCCACAAGAAGGATGAAATAACACTTGTCTGTGTTTCAGTTAACTGCTATAAACTACAATGTCACAACAATGAGAAAAAGGTTGCACACCCTATACTAGAACTCAGGACCATCTGTACTCCAGCCCTACACTTAAACCTGCTGTCACAGGACTAGTAAAATGATATTCCCTATTATACTAATCATTCTTAAGGTCTGGGTGTTAACTTTGTTTGCGCGATGCCCAATAGCATTAATTGAATGCATCCGGTTTCTATTTTTGGCTGTCTCGGTCCTGTCTGCTTCCTGGGTGGTTAAATTGTCCAGTTTGCGCACTAATACACTTAGGCAAAAGTTAAGTGCAGCCAAACATGCTATTCATTTCCTCCATTCCCATGATTACGATACATGCTGCATCACACAAATACTACCCCCAAATAAATGAGACAGACAGAAAAGGAAAAAAAAGGGGAAGTAGTTGAAATGAGGAAAATCAATGTATGACATACATACAAGAAAAAAAGAAGTTATGTCTTACCATAACGTTCCATCTGAGTTGTTGATCTTCTTCCAGTCATCACTGATGGGTTCGGTTCCGGGCCCTCGGAACCGAGTCGGCCTTATACCAAGCTTGCGAGCACCAAAAACACTCGAGCTAAGCTGCTACCCACAATGCCCTTCACTCAGTTACCTCAGAAAGAGTATGCATGCAACATACAGAAGAACCAGAAAGTCAGACGCCATCTCTGTGCAGAAACCCTGAAACACCACAAGACCCTGAAGATCCGCCAGGAGCCTTTGGTGGGGGTCAGTGGGAGGGTGTGATGACTGGAAGAAGATCAACAACTCAGATGGAACGTTATAGTAAGACATAACTTCTTTATCTGATGGGACAGAATCCCAAGCTACTTGGAGAACCTGGGTGGCCCTTATGGAAGAACATTCCTGAGAACCATTGAACCAAAGGCCGCTCTTCCCCTGGAGATCAGATCCAATTTGTAATACTTGATAAAGGTATTGGGTTTAGCCCAACTGGCAGCTGCACAGATGTCATCCATGGAGGCCCTAGAGTGGAAGGCAATTGATGCTGCAATAGCTCTAGTTGAGTGAGCTTTGATTTGACCAGGCTTAGATTCATTCATAAGCGAATATGAAAAGCTAATGCAATCTCTGAGCCATTTTGACAAGGTAACCTTCGATACTGCACCTCCCATTCTAGGGACTGCAAAGGAGGCGAAAAGTTGGTCCGACTTGCGAAAGGACTTAGTTCTGTCCAGGTAGAAGTGTAATTGTCTATGAACATCCAATGAATGTAAGCAGTATTCTCCCTTGTTTGAATAATTTGGAAAGAATACAGGGAGCTCAATGGATTAATTAATAGAAAAGTCGGAAACCACCTTGGGAACAAAGGATGGGTTAGTATGAAGTGCTACTCTGTCCTTATGGAAGATCAGATAAGGGCTCTTGATACATAAGGCTTGCAACTTAGATATTCGTCTGGCTGAAGTGACCACCACCAGAAATAAGGATTTCCATGAGAGGAATTTTAGATCACATGTAGCCGCAGGGTCAAAAGGGGGTAGAGAGAGAGACTGGAGAACCTGGGAGAGATTCCATGCCTCCACTGGCTGTCTGATGGGAGGTCTGCTGTGGAATATTCCCTTGAGAAGGGTCTTGCAAAGTCAAGTGGAAATAAGCGGAACTCCATCTGACCCATTATGGAAGTTGGAAACAGCTGCTAAATGGACTCGAATGGTGGAAGCTGATGCACCATTGTCGAACAGCTCAGCAAGATAATGAAGAATACTAGCTACAGGAGCTGAGAATGGATCTAGCTTCTGATTATGTGACCAAACAGAGAATCTTTTCCATTTGTCCCTGTAAAGTTTTCTGGTGGATGGTTTATGTGAGGCCATGATAATATCATGGACGGATGAAGAAAGGGTTTCCTGCCTGGCAACTAACGGAAGTGGAGAAACCAAGCCGTCAGCTTGAGAGTGGACAGATTCGGGGGAGTCAGCCCTTGTGGGTGAGATAAGAGGTACTGAGTGTCTAGGATCCAAGGAGTCTGCAACAAATGAGGTCGGAGGAGGGGAAACCACACCTGATGAGGCCAGAACGGGGCAATGAGGAGCACTTTGCTTCTAAACCATGTAGCTTTCTTTAAAAAAAGAGGAATCAGGGGAATCAGAGGATAAGCATGAAGGAGACTTGCGGGCCAATCATGAATCAAAGCATCTCACGGTGACTCTCTGTGATGGGGAAAGAGGGTAAAGTAGCTGCTGCATTTTGTGTTTGAGGGGGTGGCAAAAAGATTGCAGCATGGCTGGTCCCAATGGCTGAAGATTTCTGCCATCACACTCGGATTGAGAGACCAATCGTGAGGATGGAGGGAGCAACTGCTTAGTCTGTGCGCAATCACGTTGGAGCTCCGTGGAATATGCGTTGCTATCAGAAAGCAGTTGTCAGCTATCGCCCACTGCCAGACTCTCATGGCTTCGCAACATAGGGGGTAGGATATGGTCCCTCCCTATTTGTTTATGTACCAGACAATGGACATGTTGTCTGACTGGAAAGCAATCGTTCCATATTGAAGGAGCGGGTGGAAAGCTTGCAATGCCAATAGCACCGCTCTTAACCCCAGGACATTGATATGCAAGTTGACCTCTATACTGGACCATGTGTCCTGGACTGACTTTCCCTGGAAGTGGCCCCCCACCCTACCAGGGAAGCATACGTGGTCACCGTGGCACTGGGTTGGTGATCCTGGAAGGGGCGACATCAAAGATTTTCATTTGTACTCATCCACCAGAGGAGATCTTGTTTGCAGGTGTTGGTGATGAGGATCTGTGAGCTCAGGGGGTGAAGATTGGATATCCACTGGGACTGAAGAAGCCACTGTAGCAGTCTCGTGTAATCTGGCTAGGGGAACAATTGGGATGGCTGCAGCCATAGACCCCAGAGCCTGGAGAACTTCCCTTGCGGACACCTTTCTTTGACAGAGTATCACTTGAACTTGTGCCCTTAATCTTTGAAGCCTGTGAGGAGGAAGAGAGACCAGACTTGACTGAGTGTTGAATATTGCCCCTATGAATTCCAATTGTTAAGAGGGCTAAAGGCTGTATTTTTCCCAGTGATGCCCAGTGACTCCACTAGTACTAGAGTGTAGCGGAGGGCCCTGACCAGAAGGTGCTTGATGGGGGTGGAGAGGAGCCAATCGTCTGGACACGGAAACACCTGGAATCTCTGAAGTCTCAGATGAGCTGTGACCACTGCTAGGCATTTCGTGAACACTCTGGGGGCCGAGAGACCGAATGGCAGGGCTCTGAATTGGTAGCGACTGGCTGCCAGATGAAAGTGAAGGAGACTCCTGGAGCACTTGTCCATCTTGATGTGGTAATACACATCCCAGAGGTCTAACGAGCACATCCACACACCCTCCCGCAGAAAGGGAAGGATGGATTGAATCGTGACCATGCTGAATTTGGTCTGAACTACTGACTTGTTTAGCTGGCTGAGATCCAAAATTGGCCTCCATTCCCCTGTCTTTTTTGGCACAAAAAAGAATCTTGAGAAGAACCCTGATCCACACTAGTCTGGGGGGACTTGTTGAATGACTCGTTTTTGACATAGCTTTCGTATCTCGGAAGCTGCCTCCTCCCTTTGACTGGGTGGAACATCAGGAAGGGATTTCGGACATCTTGGATAAGATATTAGGGGAATGTGATAGCCTCTGGTAATGATTCTCTGCACCCACTGATCGTTTGTAATAGAGAGCCAGGCAGCTTGGTGCAGAGAGAAACACGCCCCAACTGCTTCCAGAGGAAAGCAATCAGGCAGCACTTCAGGAGCGCTGATAAGGTCTTCCCGAGAAGGAATATCTGGAGTCTTGATTCTGGGGACCCCCTCTCCCCCGAAAGGGGTGTCTTCCATTATTGGAACACCCTCTGCCTCTGGGGGAGTCCTCACCACATGCATCATGGAAAGGACTTTGAGACTTCTTGTGCCACATCTTCCCACTCCTCTGGTTCTTGGAGAAGGAATGTTGAGGTTTGGAAAAGCGTAAGCTCACTGCAGACAAGGTCTTCCCATCCTGCTCACACCTGACTAATGTATCCTTGACCTTAGCACCGAACAGAGCTGATGGTTCGATAGGGGCATTTAAAAAGTAAGACTTGGAGTCCACAATGTCACAAATGCGCATCCAGGAGTGGCGTCTCATGACTACGCCTGCACCCGCATCTCTAGCCACTCCTTCGGTTGCGTGAGACAGCAACCTCATGGACGAATTGGATATTGACTCTAGGGTGGCAAGTTGGGAAGCAACTTTATCACATGCCCCATCCAAAACTTGACCTGCGAGGGTTCCAGAGAACTTGATGATGAGATCTCTTTGGGGCCTCGTAAAACATGCCAAAAAAGTTCAGAGACCTGACTGCAAAGGTCGCTGATGCAAAAACTCATTTCTCTAACCTGTCCACTGCTCAGGACTCTTTATTGGGTGGGTGAACAGCAGGACTTTCCCCCTTAAGGTCCTTTTTTGTGGCTGCTGCCACCACCATAGCATCTACTGGCAAACCTCTAGACCAATGGGGTTGATCCTCTGGAGGGGAGAGTATTTTATCTGAACTCCTGGGGATGGCCTCAATGGTGTCAGGGTTCTTCCATGCCTGCTGCACGATGAGCTTGACCAACTCATCGGTGGGGGGGGGTCACCCAAGAAGTAGAGGGCTGAGAGCGGAAGGCCTGCAGGAATATGGATTCCTCCAAGGAAGGATTGGTGGGCTTCCAATCACCACTCTGTTTCAAGATTTCCAGGATGTCTCCAAATGAGACATCATCAGGGGGTTACTGTGGGGTCCTTCCCAATCATTGTAGTCCATATCTTCCATGAGGGACTCCTCTGGGAAGTCCATGTATTTCCTCTTACACACCTGTTTCCGAGGGGGTTCTTTGGTGGGAGCATCCAAAGAGGACTCAGAAAGGGAAATACCCTGAACAGGGGTTTCCTGGGCCTTGTGCTCTGAGTCCTGGGGGGGGTGGCCTTTGACAGCTACAGCTCAGAGGGAACTGGTGGGATGACTGACGTAGGAGGATTGCTGGAAGAAAGCATCCTCTCCATCACCCGGAAAGCAGGCCCTCCTGAAGAGGGATGGGAGCCCGGAACCGAAGAAGACAATTTCGGAACCAAGGTCACATCCCGCTCCACATGGTCCGCCCTCAATGATGGAGCCTCAAGCAAACTCGGGGTGGGAGTCACCATCAGACCTGAAGACGGAATCGGCAACACAGCCGGAACCGTGGCCGGAACCGATGGCTCCACCCCCCGGAAAGGGGTCCTCTTGTGGAAGTCGAGTATATGAGCCTCGGAACTGAGGGATCCAAGGGAAGAAAGTATGTAGGGGTTGCTGGTGTAATAGACCCAAAGCCCAGAGTGGGATGAGGTGTAGGAAAATTTGTAATTCCCCTGGCGGTCAGCAGCTGATCAAAAAGGCACACCACATCCAATTCAGAAAGGCTCCTGGTGGACCTTACCGATGCCCCTGAGAGGGAATCAGGCCAGTCTAAAAAGGGACTGAAGGCTTGTCCAGCAAAAGGATCTGCAGACAGAGAGTACTGGGTTTGTGGTGTATCACAGAATGGCACCAATGATTCCAATTTGGAAACCGGCAACAAAGGAATGCTCGGAGCCGAGGTCACAGCTGCAGTGGAGGTCAATAATGCATCCGAAGTTGTTGACGGAACAGATGGTGGGACAGAGATGGGCGACATCGGTGCTGAGATGGAGGCAGACAAACTGGTCAGAATCGAGGTTATAGTTGGTGCCGTAATCGTCGGAGCCGGGGCAGGCGCTGATGAGGCGACCTCGGTATGAATCACTGGAGCCATACTCAGAGCCAAGGTGGTCGGAACAGAGAAGGCAGTATGGTGCTCAGAGGAACTCTTATTTGCCTTGTGCTTATGGCTTTTGCCCCTATCACTGGCCAGTGAAGAGGGGTCTGAGCAAGGACATTTCTTGTCCACAGAAGAAGGGGCTGTGACCTCAGATGCAGAAATAGCCTCCGAAAAAGGTAAAGGAAGCAGGCCCCTAAGGATCAATTTATTTCATTGCTCATTCAGCGTCTGCTGACTGAAGCTGGCACAAATATCACATGGAGGTTTGGCCGATAAATGCGGAACCCCCAAACAATACACACACTCTTCATGAAGGTCACTATTCGGGAGTTTGCCATTACAAGAAGAGCAGTGTTTAAACCCCGTAGTCCCTGTCTTCTGAGACATAATAGGAAACACACACACACACAAAAATAGAAGAAAGTGAAGGAAAGAGGGAAATACCAACAATGGTATTGGGAATACCCAAGGGTAGAAGGGTCAAAACCAACAATGGTACGAAAGGAAATACCTGTGGGTAGAGCTGAGTGTAGTAAAGATACAAGAAATTAGCAAACTAACATGAAAAAAATCCACAAAAACTTGTAAAATTTAGAAAAATATAACACTTAGCTGGAGATCGGTGAAACACTGTTATATGGCTGCGTGGCAAATGAGATCTGAGGTAACTGAGTGAAGGGCATTGTGGGTAGCATCTTAGCTCGAGTGTTTTTGGTGCGCACAAGCTTGGTAAAAGGCCAACTCGGTTCCGAGGGCTCTGAACTGAACCCATCAGTGATGAACAGGAAGATTAACAACTTCAGATTGATGGTTCACATGAGATGTCTACATAGATCTATATTTGAACTCTCACTCCAATGCCACTTAAGAACACAGGATGGGTGCCTTATTCTCTCTCAATGTCACACAAACAGCTTTGCAGCAAAGAATTGAACTCATTCTGCACACAACCAAAAGCAACAGCATCTACACTGATATCAAACCATACAACTGTTATTTGCACGTGTTATTTTTGGATGTAGTGCACTTCGTGATTACACAACCTGTTGTGATTATTGCTTGCAAATATATAGCTCTGTCTTACCTTTCTGGTTTTTTGGTCATTCTTTAGCTAGCTGACTATTACTCTGAGTCATGCAGTGTGTAAGCCATTCTATACCATTGGCCTTAAAATGTGTAAGAATATTAACTGGAAATAACATGATATGTAGTTGCCAACAAATGAAGGGCAGTATGGAACACAACTTGTGAATTGTGTGCTGCTTACTTACATTTCCAACCTTACTTCTAACACTTTGTAGATTTAGCCTGACACACCCAGTGGAAGTAAGGAAGCCTGCAATGTTGTTGTGTTTTCCATCTCCCAACCAGTAACCATTCACAGTTGCAATCCATTAACAACAAACACTGCGGGACTGCCTGCACTATGTTTACATCTCCTACACGGATCCAAGTATTTGGATTCAACAATTCTATGACTTCACACCTTCACTGTGCTAACAGTCCTGAATCTACACCATATAAAAAGGTATGCCACGGTGGTACGGTGGTAGCATTGTTACTTCACAGCAAGAGGTTCTCCTGTTCAATTCTCGGGTTGGCTTGGGAGTGCCTTCTGTGTGGAGTCTGCATGTTCTCCCCGCAGTTGGGTAGCATTCAAAAGACATGCGTGTGTAAATGGGTGTGCCTTCGTTGAAGGTTGGACGTCAAGCTGGCACCTCGGCGTTTTGTAAAAATCTACTGCCAATCATTAACGGACCAGAGTTCCACTGTGGTGACCCCTTACCGGGAAAAAGCCGAAAGACAAACAACAACATAAAAAGGTAACCATGTAGACAGGCAAACCGATGGTGAGGAGACTTGTTTATATTGGGAAGACTGCACATAAGCTATTTCTCCAAGATGTATCTGTACAGAGGATTACAAAACTTCTGAAGGTATGCTTGCAGTTTGTTAGCTACATACTGCATATGCTAGAATGTATTTAAGAAAAACCTGAAGCAAAGGCTTTTACACTTTTATCTGTATGCATTAGTTACAAGTGCACTGATGGCACTGGCGTGTTTCTCAAGCCATTTCACAGGTATAAATGATTGTCAATATGTGAAAATGGACTGCTCTGTGGCAAATATATATTTATTATCCAGGATAGTACAAAAAAATCTCTTCAAGATATTGAAAGCTATCTCTCTAACTCTCAGCTTATACTTAACCCTAACAATACTAAGCTGATGGTCTTTGATTCCATTGAAACCAAAAATATTACACCCTCTATTTCCATCTTCTCTTCTAATGATACAAAAATTGAACCAGTTAGTCAAACTAAATTACTTGGTGTTACAATTGATGATTGCCTAAAATTTGATAAACACATATCCTTGACAATCAAAAAGTTCACTGTAAACTTGGTTCTCTGTACAGGGCTAAATCTTTTCTAACCAATAATGTCAGACTTGCTACTGCTAGAACCTGAAGATGCAAAAAACAAACGGCTGCAGGTACACTGAGGTGCCCAAAACACACAACAACAGCAAAAGTAAATTAAGGCACCAAAGTTACACACTGGAAATCAGTCACTGTACTTTATTGCAGAAGACAAACGGTAAGCGCTTTCACAACTTAATGTTGCTTCATCAGACCACATCACTACAACTGATGCTTGGTTTAATACTAGGACAATTAGTATGACATCACAATTTAAAGAGATATTACTCCACTAACATAAGAACATATATCGATATCCATAAGAAAAATGTATAAAATATATAGAAAGGTGTGTATTTACACACAATAATATTTAAAAAGGGGGGAATGTCATCCCTGATGGTTATTAAAATATATATATATATATATATATATATATATATATATATATATATATATATATATATATATACACATATACACACACATTTTGTGCACATATAACCATAATAGTACAATAAAAAATATATAAAAAACTCATATTTAGTGTTTAAGGCGCCTTGCCTTAAGGTAAGGAACTAATGAGGTGCAGCCATTCAAACCAGGATATCTATCTGCTTGTAATTTAGTGATCCATTGTTGTTCTAATTCTTCACTGTGGTTTTCTACATCACCACCTCTGTTTGTCCTTACTATTTGTTGTAAGATTAAAAATTTAAAACAATGACTACTGTCTATATTCAGGACATGATTAGCTAGAGCATTTAATTGCATCTGGGTCCGTATGTCCCTTATATGTTCTAACATTCTTTCTTTAAAGCTCCTATTTGTTTTGCCTACATAATAGGCATGGCATGCTTGGCAAAAACAAAAATAAACAACATCGACACTTTTACAATCATAGTAATTCTTCGTATAAAGTTTAAAACATTTCACAGGATGAATGTACTCATTTTTAGTGTAGACATACTGACAAGCAGCACAATTCCTGCACGGGAAGGTGCCCTGTCTGTTTGAGAGATTTTTTCTAAAAGACTGATGCTCTCTATTACAGAGCTGCTGCTTTAAAGACACATTATTTCTAAAACTGAAGTTTGGGGTGTCACCAACTGTGGAAACCAGACCTGGTATTTCATGTAATAAGTGCCAATTCTTTTTAATAATTTCCGTATACTTATTGATGTCACTTGCAAATCTAAACACTTTTCTAAACTTATTTCTATCAATACTTGTATCATAAGGTATACTTGTATCAGCACTATAAGAGCTCAAGTATGGTTTACATCTTGTAGATCTCAATTTCCATGCATCTGCTATTACTCTAGTGATTTCTGAGCTAGAATAGCCTCTTGTTTGAAATTCGTCTTGTAACTTATTTAAAGCAACTACTGCCTCCTTCATTATTATGTAGGCGTAGGGTTCTATAGACTTGTCCTTTGAGGACATTCCTAGGTATGTGTCTCGGATGCATGCTTGACCTGTGAAGACAGGCATTGGTTCTCGTGGGTTTGTGATAAATACTGGTTCTTATCTGCTTTAAATCAGTAAGGGTGACACTCACATCCAAGAAATCAACACATGTATCAGGAAAAAGTAAAAGTAAACATCAAAAAGTCTGTAGTACTATGCAGATAATCAATGAAATTACTGATATTTTCACCATGCCCTTTCCACAAGACAAAAACAGCATCCACGAAACGGACGTACCAGAGAATGTAGCCAAAAAATGGGTTAACATCTGATAAAACATATTGTTCTTCCCATCGTACTAGTGATAGATTGGCGTAACTATTTGCACACGAAGTGCCCAAAGCCACGCCAATCTTCTGTAGAAAAAATTGATCCTGAAAAGTTACAATGTTATTTTCAAGTATAATCTCCAATAGTGCACAGACTAGCATGATCTTATTGGTAGTCAGCTTCTTATTCATATCGAGGAATTCTCTTATTCTATCAATACCCCAAACATCTGGAATACTAGTAAAAAGAGATTCAATGTCCATGGTAAGGAATACAAATTCTTCATCATTATCAATGGTTTCCATTCTATTTTGCAACAATTCTGCTAGAACCTACCTATTACCCACCCTCCTGTACTGCTTGAAAATCTTTACTAACTTGCATAAAACAGACAAACAACCTTGAAAGTTGCTATAATAAAATAGCTAAATTTGCTGTTAATTTACTCCATAAGTTTCACCACTGTCATGCTCTTCATCAACTTAAATGGACTGAACTGCCTAGTCTACTATCTTTCAATCAACTTACCACTATTCATAACATAATCTATAAACTAAACAACTGTCTTGCTATTGATTTAGTCCAATAAAACTAATTATAGACCACATAGATCACATGACAAGTTAATGCTTAGAGTAACCAAATCTAATAACTTCTATGGAGACTCCCTCTATTCATTTAAAATAGCTAAAAACTGGAACTATCTTCCTCACTACATTCTAAAAAACCCAGATATTCATAAGTTTAAACTAATACTAAAAGAACACTTCACTAAACACTGGCTATGCTGTGGTGTTGTCCCAGGTTAATTCTTAACATTTACTGTTACTTACTCTATGTTTCATAAGACATAGGGCCAGATTCAGGAAGGCTTACACAGAGTTCAAGAGTAGTGCAAGCCTCCGTGTAAGCCTCCTGATTCAGGAACAGCCCAAATCTCCGTGTAAGAGACAGCTAACACGTCTCTTACACGGACTGGGAAGGGAAATCAATACCTCATTTGCAGCTCAAAGATATGCAAATGAGGTATCTGAGCGATCCACGAAGCAGAAACCAGTCCGTGTAATGGACGTGTTAGCTGCAGAAATGTACTCAGCTGACAACTGAGTACATTTCTGCAAATGGAGCTATGTCAGCTCCAAATAAAGGGTGCATATGTTGCATATGCCAATGGCCAAATATGTGGCCATTGGCATGAAAATAAGTTATATAACTTTTTTTTTTTCACGGGATTTTTGGGTTTAACTGCAGTGCACACCCGCGCAAACGGGATATGCTAAGGTAAACCTTAATTGGCTAGTGACACACATGTTCAGCTTAGCACAGCTAGTTGCAAACAGTTTCAGCCTGTTAAACCGGATTGCTTACAGGCAAGCAGTTTGCAGCTTCTTAAACACTACTCAGCTACGGGCAGTCTGTCTCACAGCAGCTTAGCTATGAGTACATTTCTGACTATTTTTATTATTGTGTTACTTCAAAATATATGCTCCATTTCATTGCATTTTACAAAAGGGAATACTTTTACATTTGTACAATGCTGTCAGGGCTTTTAGTGCTTATTTACAAATAAAAAAGATTGTTGTGGGGCTCGAACCCTGCCTGCCTACTCTTAGGCCAGCAACTCTACCACTAAGCTATTACTTCTTGGCTTACTTTGCATATTTAGTTTTTATATCCTTTTCTACTGACTGCTAACTGCAATTGCGCTAGTAGCACACCTGCGCTTACCGGCGCACAGTAGCAAACATTTCACGGGTTAAAAAAAAAAAAAAAGGTTTTAATTTAATTTTATAACATCTCTTCACTTTATACACTGATGGTCTGTCGGGGCATATGTTGTGTAGTGTGTTTATTCACATTTCCATGGCCTCTCTCGTGGCTGTTTACTTTCAGCCATTCTAGTCTTCGAGGCGTCGCTTGCAGGGCTTAGCCTACAGACACGCCCCCTACTCTCTTACATGGACCATGTAAGAGTTACTAGTGTGATTCAGCATGCCTCATGCACCTCATGCATATGCATGACATGCTGACATCACACCGTTTAACTGCAGCCTCCGTGTAAGAGTTATAACTCTTACACGGAGGCTTCCTGAATCTGGCCCATATTCTTTCACCTTATATCTCCTGTTCTCAGTAATTACTCTTCTTTGTACTTTCTTTGTACAATACCCTTATTTTTATTCTCATTTCTTATACTTGTAAACTTGTAATTATTATATTCTGTTTCTTATTTCAAGATATATATATATATACATATATACATACATATATATGTATATATATATATATATATATATATATATATATATATATATATATATATATATATATATATATATAAATGTTAATTTATGTATTATTTGAATATCTTTTGCATTTAATCTATCTAATAACTTGTATTTTGTTCTGCTGCAATCATTTCCTAATGTTTTCTACATATGCATTTTTTGTTTGGAGATTTTTTTTCTCCCCGGGTCTCAGCTGAAAATGGGCTTTTTTTTGGCCCAGTCGGACATTTACCTGGTTAACAAAATAAAATAAATAAAAATAAATGAATATGTGCAAATGTTTCAGGGACAATTCCTTTGGTTGCATATTCAGCATTTCAAAGACAGTTTGGTTAGCAAAATGTGTCATGTGCCTGTTTCTTTTGGTGGTGGGAGCAAAGGTGAGTTACTGTTATGGCACAAACAAGAATAGACTGTTGTTTTCGAGGGAGCAAAGATGAGTTACTCTTATGGCACAAACAAGGATATGTTGCTATTGTTACTCTCCTTGTTTCGCATCCTGCCTGTTGTTCATATTTCACATCTCTAGATTACTTTACGTTTCTCCATTGCGTAATACTGAGTGGCTACCTTTTGTTTTATCTGGAAACAGTTATTTTGTAGTTATGTCATACTTATGTGTATTATCCTTCTGTTGTCTGGTAGGACACCTAGGAGTATGCCACACCCAGGTGTGTCAATCCTTGGAGACCCCCCCTTAACCAATGCTGAAAACCAGGTGATAGAGGATGCCTTATTGGCAAGATGGTGTTTTCTGCTGGAAAGGAGACAAGGAGATATGCCACACAGGATGCAAATTTGGCGCCAAATGGCTGAGGATGTGAATGTTGTGGGTGGCCATGGCAGGACATACTAACAGCTGTGCCACAGGGCCAATGACATGATCATATCTGCATGCAAGCAAGCAGCTGCAGTAGACCGTGACCAGATGGTTTCTGGGAGGGCCTGCTAGGGAACCAACATTAAAACCCAATGAAGAGTCCCTAGCCAATGTAAGGGATCCAGACAGCTCACAGCAGAGTGCAGTACAGCATGCCCTGAATACTGGAGCAACAGTTTCAGAGAGACAACAGACATGTCCCACTAGCAGCTTCCAGGTAGGGTTTGGTATTCAACAGTTGAATGCTGTTGTATAGTAAAACAAATGAAATTAATACTTTATGTTTGTGTCACATGAATGGAGTTGTCATATATGTTCTTGTTAAAAGTATAGTTAATGGACATATAAAGGGTAAAAAAGCATTATCCCCTGTGTTACTGTTAAATGTCATGATGTTGCCCTTACCTTTTGCTTAACCTCTTCTAGGACCATCAGCTTGTAGAGGGGAATATCACCTGCAGATGGTAAGCCAAACATTTTTATGTGAATACTGCTGAGCAATTTAAAGAAATATTTTACTGTGTGATGTTGATGTCAGGCCTGTTGTGAGTGTATTGCTGTACTCTGTAATAGTGGCAGCACTGTTAGTTTGTTGGCGTATACTGAATACAGTAGTGTAGGTATTAATTTTTTCCGGTGTTTGTTGCTTTTCATCATAGGTGATCATGACAAGTGTGGGCCCTCTGCCACCTGATGTCAGTATATCAGCAGACTCTGATGATGATGATTGATGGCCAACCAGAGGCATAGTTGGGGGGGTTCAGTGGTTGAATCTCACACTGAGGTTGACATACAGCCATCCCCTGCAATTCCATCGGGCCTAGCCAGTACACCTATGCCTACCCATTCCAGTGAGCTCTCGGATACTGGACAGGTGGAGGACAAGGCCAATGATCAAGGAAGTGTGGTGACTGCAGCTTCAATGGCTGATGACTCTGGCCGTAGCCAAAGTTTGGATGAGGTACCATGGGTTGATAGAAGTGCTTGGAGGGGTCCTGCTGTCCCTCTTTTACTTGGTGCAGGTGTCTCTTCCCATGTCACTCAATGTATGTTTAGGGCCATCATAGAGGTACAAACAAATTCCCTTAGGTGCTCCAGACAAACGCTCAGGGTTGTAGATGTTGCACAGGCTGACATGTGTGACTGCCTCCACTGTATTGCCAATTCAATGATTTGGATGAATGACACGTTGGAACAAGGGGTGTCTGTGATGGACCAGGGGGTGTCTGTCATGGAACAAGCATTGTTGATGATAGAACGTCTGCTGGCAGTGGAACGGCATCCTCATGGGCGTAGGTCAACCACATCATCTGCTTTTAGTCAATGTGGCCATGCCTGATCATGCTCCCATAGTTGCAGTACTTCTTCTACCGCTTCATCAGTAAATTTGCTATCCTCACCCAGACATGGCAGGTCATACAGTCATGGTACTGAGCATCCCGTGAAGGGAGCTCATCCAGCAGACATCAGTCATGTTCAGGTAGCAGCAGTGCATCAGACCGTGGGTGTGGACATTCCAGTGCAACTCCTGGTAGAGCCAGTTCACGTGGTCGGGGACAACAATGAATTGCCACCTCTACTGTGCATGGCTCACACCTGTCTGACATACCAAGATGTATAAGCCAGCACAGAGATTGGCTGTGTTCATGAATACCTTCACACACCAATTTCACCTGCCGGACCCCTACAGACACACACACAACAGTTACATGGTTCAGCCATACAACTTAAAACTCATTTTGTCTCTTTGGCCATTTGTTGGTTTATCCATATCTTTGCCTGCTTCTCTTTCTTACTTACACCCACTCACAGACCTTTTGTGTCAGCCTAGACCTCCTGCACCCCCCCTCACTCACAACACCCTGTGCAAGTGATGAAAACTGTGCCACATGTC